>NW_010515499.1:12017-12346 GCF_000687285.1 Phaethon lepturus
GGCGTGGGGTCCTCCCCGGGCTGCAGGTGGAGATCTGCTCCCCCACGGAGCTCCATGGGCTGCAGGGGCACAGCCGGCCTCACCATGGTCTTCAGCAGGGGCTGCAGAGGGATCTCTGCTCCGGCTCCTGGAGCACCTCCTGCCCCTCCTTCTGCACTGACCCGGGTGTCTGCAGAATTGTTCCTTTCACATATTCTCTCTTCAGCTGTAATTGCTGTTGTGCACCAACTTTTTCCCCTTAAGTATTTTACCATAGAGGTGCTACCACCATTGCTCATTGGCTCGGCCTTGGCCAGCGGTGGGTCCTTCTTTGGGCTTGCTAGGATTTG
>NW_010515499.1:12377-40257 GCF_000687285.1 Phaethon lepturus
AATAGAAGGCGAAGCTTCTAGCAGCTTCTCACAGAAGCCACCCTTATGCCCCCCACTACCAAAACCTTGCCATGCAAACCCAGTACAATTGGCTATGTCAGTAATACTAAGACTGTTGAATCTTCCATAAGTAATATAAGAAGAGAGCAGCAATATTAATGTAGGTGAGACCTCTCTCTTGCAATTGCTTCCAGTGATGCAAAATATAAAGGCTTGATAAACTAGGAGCTTTTGTGAACAAGCCATAAACAATGCTGAAGCCTATGTTTTTATTAAAAGATCTAAATATACTTGAACAGATTATTTTTGTCAGAATAACATTTGACAAAGCACACCTCCTAAAGAATTCCATTCTGGGTAGCTGATGGAGAAGAAATAATTGTTTCTATAAACTAAATAAATCTGTTCTTGTGCCAAAGCAATAGAAGACAAATCTTTATTCAGATATGTAGTGAAGTAATAAACCTGTTTAAGAGACAAATTTAATGTTTTTTGTGACTATATATTTGCAATAATTGTTTATATTTTTATTTTAGTAGCAGTTTTACTAGAAAGAAGTTTGTTCTTTAAAAAAATCTTATTCATTCCAGCAATGGAGTAAAGAATTACAGTAGTGTTCCTTGTGGAACTGTTCTTCATAGACTTGTTTTTGTTTCAGAATCGAGAACAAACCAGCATGAAATTATGCAGCAATGACTATAAGCCACAAAAAAAGAGGAAGAATTATTTAATTTGATCCAGGCATAAATTTCTAGAAGTAACGGTAAGAGCCACACCGTTTGCTGGATTTTGTATCAGAGAGAATCAGGGCTGTCCTATTATGTTATCTCTGCACTGCATTGAACATGATAACAACTTGATTAATAGCTGGCTGTTGTAGGCACAGTCACCATGCAATTTAGCATGAAACATCTTATTATGAACTTTAAAAAGTACTCAGCCACCTTAGACCCAGTTTGATAAAATTATTTTGGTGGTTGTACTGTCAAACATTCATTCTGTAACTTGCCTTCTCTGAACCACCACACACTCTGTGTCTGCAAAATGAACACAGGCTGTTAACTCTAGGTGTTCGGAATCCCATCTGATTCCATGTTTTATGGTGCCTAAAGTAGATTTTTCTGGACTGACAACTGTGTCCTTCAGGAATCCTGCTGGGGGTAGGGTAGACTTAGGGTAGCAGCATCATGCTTTCCTTCCTCTGCAGACAGTAGGAAAGGGTGGGAACCAACAGCAGCTGGACTTTTAGGTAACGAAGGGTGTACATGAAGGTAAATATGAACTTATTCTTCCTGTACTCCATGCCAAACTGAAATCTGCTAATCAAAAGCATCTGTTAGCTCATGGCCTCTCTTCTTCTAGAGCAAGCTCATATCAAACCACATTATAAATCACTGAGTTTATGGATTTTTATCTCATCACCAAATCTGGCACTAAATTTTATATATATTGGTGTATTTGAACATTGTCAGTATTCAAGTTTTGTAGCTTGAATTATGGCAAGGTAGTGAAATGATGGCAAACCCCTTCAAGCACCTACAGTTATATAGCAGTTTTTATGGCAGTATGGCTTATGCTATAATCAGAAAAAACCCCAAAACCTATTAGTATAAAAGGTCTCCTGACAGGTATAACTCGGCTACACTTCTGTTTCACTAGCTTAGTTAAAAAGAAAATAAACCAACCTTTTCTATTTATTTCATGTTGCTTGACAGCTAAATAACATCTAATCAAATATAAACTTATGTTTTAGATCTCTGTATCTGAGGAATCACTCTGAGAAAAAAGGAAAAGTGCTTCTATGGAGCAGTTTGGTTAGCTAAATGTATAGATCTGTTTCAGGATAAGATGAACATAGAATAACGATGCCTATTTCTCTCTGTTGACTATACAAGCAACTTCAGCAAGTGCATCTGCTGTAAGATGCCTGCTTTGTAAGTGTCTGAGGAATAGCATGCTAGTTATGTAAAAATTGCATAAACCATCATCTAGGCTGTCCATATCAATGAGAAGAGACAATCACCTCCAAATGTAGTGCTCATCTTTTTTCCTCCTCTCAAAGAAAAGAAGAAAGAAGAGGGGAAAAAAAAGAAAATGAAAGAAAGAAAAAGAGAGAAAAATAAAGGAAGGAAGGAAGGAAGGAAGGAAGGAAGGAAGGAAGGAAGGAAGGAAGGAAGGAAGGAAAGGTTACTCAAGGCTGTGTCCAGCTGGGTTTTGAGTATCGCCACTCCTCTCAGCTTTTGTATCATCTGCAATCACACTCAGGGTGCACTCTGTCCCATCATTCAGGACATTAATGAGGATGTTGAAGAGTACTGACTCCACTGTGGACCCTGGTGTACAGCACTAGTGATTGGCCTCCGGTTGGTCTTTGTGCCACTAATCACAACCCTATGAACCCATGGTCTACTTATCAAGCCTGTACTTCATTAGTTTAAGTATGTTATGGGAGATTGTCTCAAAAGCCTTCCTAAGGCCAAGATAATGAACATCCACAGCTCTCCTCAGTCATTTCATTGTAGAAGTCTATGAGTTTGGTCAAACATGATTTCCTCTTCATAAATCCATGCTGACTACTCCCAAATACCTTCCTGTCCTTTATGTGTTTGGAAGTACAGGTACATCTGCTCCATCATCTTATAAGGGAAGGAGTGAAGTCTGATCAGCCTGTTTTTCCCCAGATCCTCCTTCTTGAGGTTAGGAGAAACATTTTTCTTTCTCCTAGTTGTCAGGAATCTCCCATGATTGCCAGGACCTTTCAAAGAAGTTGGCCAGTTCCCTCAGCCTTCATGGGTGTACCCCTTCAGGTCTGGTGGACTTGTGTTATGTCCAGTTTGTTTAAATGTTCCATAGCCTGATCCTCTTCCAGCGAGAGTAAGTCTTCCTTGCTCCAGGCTTTCTCACTGACCTCATGGACCTGGGATTTCTAAAGGCAAGTAAAGACTGAAGAAAATAAAGTATTGAAAACCGCACCTTCCTCCACATCCTTTGCCATATGATCCCCTGCCTTATTCAGCAGTGGGCCCACATTTTACCTGGTCTTTCTTTTGCAAATGATATACCTGAAGAATCCCTTCTTTCTGCCTTTCACATAACTTGCCAGATTCAGTTTCAGGTGGGCTTTGGCCCTCCTAATTCTATTCCTCCTTGTCATCCTGGCCTGTTGTTCCTGAAGAACCTTTATCCATCCATTGCAGCACTCTAGCTCTGTGTGCTATCCCACCGTATCTGTATTTCATTAAGATTGTCACCCTACAACTGCACACATACCTCTTGTTCCTCTGTTTTTTTCCCCATGCTGTGCACACTGTTGTGCGCATACTTCAGAAACACCCAGTTGTACTGATTTCCCAGAAAGAGTGTGAGAACTTCTCCCATAGTCACTCCCTTATTTATATGCATATGGTTGAGGTGATCACTCTTCAGCCCTGCTTTGGTGAGTGTGAGTTCTGTTCTGCCCACATCACACCCTTTGCTTGCCATCCCAGTTCACCACTTCCTTACTTGATTGCTAGTCATCATCTCCCATCTGCATTGTTTCTAGTTTTAAGATCTCACCAGGCTGGCCAGCACACTGGCAAAGATGCTTTAGCCCTGCCTGCTCGGGTGGATTCCCTGCCTTGCTATAGATCCTCAGATTGGGTTCCTCGGTCCACAGAGAAGGTCCCATGGTCATAAAAGCAGAATCCCCTGTTGTGAATACCAGTTGTGCAACAAGTTGTTGATCCACAAAATCCATTCAGTCCTTCTCTAGCAGTTCACCCTCACTGGCAGGAAGGAGGAGGAAAACCACCTGAGCTCCCATGCTTTTGTACTGTAATAGTCCAAGGGTCAGTTGGCTCTTAGAGGTTTCTCCACAATGTCCTAGATCTAGAGCTTCCTGGAAGTCACAGACTCCTGTAGTTATCCTCATGGGGCAGAACCAACACCCTGACACTTCATGAAGGGTTCCTAAGAATACCACAATGATCTGAGATAAGTTCCCAGAAGATCTAGAAGATCTCAAAATAGAGCCTAGAAGCTGCTGCCTCTTGTGGTGGTGCTCTAGGTCCCGGGTTCCAGGCCAGCTCCTCCATTTTGAGTATAATTTAAAACTCCTTGTTAGACTAACTTTTAAATTTGTTTGCTTTTATTAAAGAGGTTCACATGACAGACTGATTTTTTTTCATTTGTCAAAAATTCCAAATAATTTAATTTTTTTCCTCATTTGGCAATGAATCAAGAAATTCTTCACTCCAATAGCATCAGAAGAAAAAAGAAAACACAAACCCTGCAGTTGCCTATATGGCATCATCTGGAAATGATGGTTTGGTGACTCCCTTTCCCCTCCCTCCCTTTCTTCCCCATTGCCCTCCTTTCCTCCCATTTCCCACCCTTTGCCCCCTTCTCCCCTTCCTTTTTTCCTCTCTTCCTTTATCATACCTGAACTTCGCCTGTAAGTATTAGAACCAGTTTGTAGCTGAGCAATACACAGTCTGAATTCTTACCTGCACATTTATTTTTTTTCTTTCTGTCCTGGCTGGGAAATTATCAAAACAATGGTTCTCTGGCTAACATCGCAAGAGACTTGAGACAATCATGCTAATAGGCATGGGGAGAACAGCACTGCTGTCAGTATTAGGAACTGAAATGTGCGGGGCTTCAGCAAACTCCAAGTTCTCCAAATATTTAGTGCAGGGAGCTCCCCCAAAGTCAATCGGTCCTCCATAGGCAAGGAAGAGAAAGGCTGTTCCTTGAAATTAGAAATGCAGTTGATTAATGCCATCGATTTTTGATTTAAACTGATTCAGTAACTTGTGAGAAAAACGAATTGCTTCCTTGGTGGTACTTTCATGCATAAAGCTGTAGATAGCACGATATCTGAGTAATAGGCACCAGAAACAGATATCACTGATGGCATAATTATGCATTTACTGTAGTTTCAGATTTATCAGCACATAAAGTACATGGATTACTGCATGTTCCACAGTGTTAACACAGAGGATTTGATTTCATCTAAACATATTAAAATCAATGCTCACTGTTTGGTTTAATTTCAAGCATAAATACTACCAAGGGTTTTCAAGATGTGGAAAGCAGCTTCTTAGTGAAATGCATATTTCATAGCATGTGTCATTTGTCCATTATTTGGCTGCAGAGTGATATATCAATTGAGAAAGCTGGTAACGAACCACAAGTCACTCAATGAAGCATCAAATAACAGTAAATGAGAATTTTTTGCTGTCAATTCAAATTTAATCAAATGCAGCTCACTTTATTATTTTGTACAAAGTTATGAAACTGCATTTGGAATTTGTTCTCTTTCCTATGACCTTTTGTGGATTTTTTCTTTTAAAATGTAAATTACTGTAAATGCAGCTTCCAGTTTCAGGAGTATTTAACTGAAGACTACTATTCTAGCTACATCAGAAGGTTTTTTTTCTTTCTTTTTTAATGCAAATGCTTCATATCTTCTGTGATTATGTCATTTAAATTAAGTTCTAGCTGTTGCAGATCTTTTCTGTTCTGGTTTCTGCTATTTCTGCAACAACTACTCTACTCCAGTGTTTCCAATTACCCTTCTGATAATCTCCATGCCTTTCTTCTATTTTTATCCTTTTCAGCTGTTATGTGCTTTTTTTCACTATTGACCAATCTCACCTTCTGTCTTTTATATCACTATCAATTCACATATTTATCCATCTGCTCCTTGAAACAGTTGCACTGGCATTCATTCTTGCCTACTTAAATATTGCCTGTGCATAAAAAGCATTATTTTACAAGTTCCTCGTCTATTACATCCCTCTGGCTCACGACTTATATGCATCCTTTTATATTGTTTCACGTGAAAATCTATATATGATTAGTATGACCGGACTTCCACAGTGTGTAATGTGAAAAAGCAGAACAAGTGCATGATGTTCCAACTGTTACTAGAACCAGGGGGAGTTCTGATACCTAAAAAGACTTGAAACTGGGAGAGTAACAAATGGTGGAGAGTAGAATACAGATGTTTGGGATTAGGTCACATATTTATATTTAACCCTTTATAAAAGAATTGTTATGTAAAAAGGGTCTTCATCAAAACATTTTCACTTCTAGAAGCCTTTGATGATTATGGCTGCTGTGAGTTGGAAATTATTGATCATATTTGGTATTAAAAATACTTCAAGCAAATATCATTTGAGTAGGTCGGAGCAAGTAGAACAAAACTACTGTATATAGCAATTTAATGTCTTATGTTGTAATGATTGGTTTAGCATTCACTAGGGTAGTCTGTTTAAGCAAAGAGGAAATGAAACCGTTGTTTTGAAGCTTTGATGCAATTTACATTTGTTCTCTAAATGAAGTTTAAAGTGATTAATGAAAAAATGTCCATGGTAGGAGTTGCATGGACAGAGATATTACAAAAAACTTATGACACCAATTCACCGCCTCTGGAGTGTAAAACACGCGAAACATGGGCCAGTCATGGTTTGAGCACTTTCTGAATGTACTATGGTCTTAGGTCTGGAATATGTCATTATATTCTTTAACTGCTTTCTGCTCACAGAACAGCAGCATAATCCGTGTTGGAGGGGAAGCTCTGGTCTAACTCCCCACTCAATGCAGTTCAGCTAGGGCAGGCTGCCTGGGGCCGTGCCCACCCAGCCTGAGCAAACTGCCTCAGCCTCCTCTTTGTATGGTGAACTGCAAGGCCTCAACTAACTCGCTGGCTCCTCACTGGACTTGGTCTAGTATGTCAGTATCTTTCTTTTACTGGGGAGTCCAAAACTGAACATTACTCCAGATGCAGTAACGAAGATATCTAATAGTGAGGAACAATCACATCCTTTGACTTGCTGGCTACAATTTTACCAAAACAGCTCAGTATGCAGTTCATCTCTGCAAGAGCCTGGTGCTGACGTATGCTTAATTTGTTGTCTACCAGAATCACTAGGTTCTTTTCCAAAGCTGCTTTCCAGCCTGTCAGCCCTCGACACAGATCCATGTCGAATAGGAATGTGTAGGCTTTATTTCTGGGATTCTCCAAAGCTCTCACATAATAACAAAAAAAAAAAAACATATGCTAAGAGCAGCCCCAAATCAGAATAAAGCAAATTCACTGTATGGTGCTGGAGATGTGGTGTAATTCCAATGAATAGCCATGCTGTGTGGGAATTAGAGAGGAAAAAGTATTTTGTTTGCATTTCTGCCATAATATGCTATGCATCAACCCTGTCATTTTCTTTGCATTACCAATGATGAAGTTATCACTGCTTTTATTACACTGACAACTAGTGTCTGATTTTTCTTTATTTGTGCAAAGCTTTTCTGAAGATGGTGTTAATGTTAGCAGAAACACTTCCTATAACACTCTATAATGTTGAGCCATTTTCTGCACAGCAACTATTTACAGCATTTGAACTTTCTTGCTTATTGATGTAGTAAATAACAATATTTATAGGGTTTGTGTCAATGATGGATTTAACTTTTTTTTATTTTGCATATGTATATATACGTATTTTGTAGGTTTTCAGTCTACTTGGTCTTAACTACAGATTTGTTAAAATCAGGGGAAAAAAACGCAGAAGAAAAAATACCATAAGACAAGGAACTAAGGGACTCCCACAGCAGTGTCATGCTGAGTGCCAGGATGGCCCTTTGAGCTGCCTCTCAGACCAGGTTTGCAGCAGGTTCAGGTAGTGAACCCGGGACCGTGGCGCTGGAGCCCAGGTGCGGAGCACAGGTGATCCTCCTGCCTCTGCACGTGCAGCGGCTCGGGAAGGGGCAAGGCACAACCAGCTGCTTTGACAGTTGTTCTGCCTGCTGAGGGGCTGAGGGGAGCCTCGGGGTCATCGCTGTGTTTGAGAGTCCCTGCGGGGATGGCCCTATAGCAAAGGTTGGCAGCAGAAGCTCGAAATTGCAGTGGCCACACAGTCGCTCCTAGCAAATGGTGGAGGTTGTCTCCTATGTTTAATATGCGATGTATAGAAAATAAAAGAGGTATTATATCTTTTCCGTTACAGAGCTTCACACTGTTTTTTTTATTCTTCTGTATGCAACTGTCCATGCCCTGCCAGGGATGTACTGGCTAAATACTTTATTTAAAACTAACCCATTTCATGGAGACTTTTCCTTTCAAGGTAAATGAGGAAATGAGGAAAACAACAGGAAGACCCAGATGCCACCATTTTTAAAGCACTAGTACTTAGAAGAGGAAGTACCCCTGTGGTATATTATTTAAGAAATTATATTTTATGATTCTTTGGTGCAAACAAATAAAAATTGACTGTTTTGCCACTATTAATTCCCCACTGGTGCACCTCACCGTGCAGTCTCTTCCAGGGACAGGTCCAGTTCCTAAGGGAAGTAAATAACTCAATGATTTACTGATAAAGCCACACAGTATATATATCACCCATGTCTCATACATCACTGTCACAGGCAACAGCTTGCCTTGCTAAGTGATTCTGTGTTGCTCTTTTTGGACTTCGTTCTCCCATAATGAGTTTATCCTACAAATCCATGTAATTTTGCCCAAATGTATATGAGTGGATTTAGTTTTAAAATGTAATTCTATAAACTTGAACATAATGCTTGTCTTTGTGAATTTATAGTCGATTTATCATTGAAAAAAACATTGATATCTGTCTGTAGGTATGCTCCTCATGCATTTCAGGATGGTTCTCTGAATCCCTTAGAACGTTTTAAGGTTTCTGCTCTGATAAGACATTTCCAAAGTCAAGGAGTACTACTTACATTTTAAACATTATGAATAAAATGCAGATAATCTACTGCTATATCTAAAATGCTAAATAAAAAAAGGATCGGGGATTTCAAAGACACAAGCTGCTCCCATTTTGAAACTACTCTCTTGAAATACTCTATGTGCTAGCTAGAGATGCTTGCCATTTTGTCAATAGCTCTTGCAGCAAAAGTTATGATCAAGTTCAGAGAGATTTCCAGATTATTTGTAGTTCAGGATTGCTTCAAAGAAACGTTGCCCTAAATTTGAGAGGGATTACAATTGCTGATCTCAGCAATAAGGCTTGGATTCATAACACCTGAAGGCACTACATTGACCTACAGCAAGAACAATCTAATGAAAATCCAGGATCTGAGCCTACGTTTCTTGAATTCTACCCTCTGAAAACAGCAAGGTTGAAGGGAGGGTGTTTTCTACTTAACTGAATGCATTCAGTGTAAATTCATTGCATCCAGGGATGGTAGTTTGTCTGTATCCCACCTAACTCCAGGTATTCCCTTAAAATGCCTGAACTGAGAGTGTAGTCAGAGCCGTTTTACACTGTCAGTGGGGGGATGAGCCCCTCCGGAGGCAATTCAGATCATCTGAGTACGGGTTCAGTCCTGGTTTATTTCTATGGCCTTCTGAGGCTCAAAGAGCACTGGAGTAAATGCCTCTTCAAAGACTTGCACACTCTGGTCGCCACTGGGAATAGGGGTATCTGGATTGCCTAAATCAATTTGGATTTGTTTTTACAGCCCCAAGGGACAGTGCTAGAGATCTAGGAGGGATGGTACAAAGGGCGGTTCAGGCCCTGAGTCTTTTCAGTTGAACACATCAAGCATACTAAATAATCCATGCTGTGTTTACCTCAGTTTGCCTCTTGTTACCCTCATACAGCATTGCTTACAACTTGAAGAGGGAAAGGTTTGCTTTTATACTAAAGTAGATTCTTTAAGATGCCTCCTCCATCCATTGAGGAACCCCACTAAGAAAACTAAACAACTCAACAGTTCTCCTCAGCTGCCTAAATCCTAGGGTTACTCTTTTTCTTTGACACCAGGGCTTTTGTCACCTCTGGGTATCTTTACATTCAGAGGCGTAAAAAAATAAGTGAAGGCTAGGAGACCAGGCTGAGTGTGGCACGCAACTTGTCCACCCCACTGAATTGCTCAGCATGTTGCCCAGATGTATTTTGGACTCCTTGGGTAAGCTCTCCCCAGACACATCTGCCTGAAGATGCTAGCTGTGGGCACTGTGGGCTGGAGTCAGTTGGTGCCGTTTGACCTTGGACCAGAGATTGCTCCTTGGCCTCTTTTTTTAGCAGTATAAACAATATGTGCTCAGTTACTTATGACTGCAAAACTTTACATATACATGAAATTAATGTATTCCCTCCCTAGCCTTGATAAGTATGTTCAGAATGGAAGTCCTTTATCCAAGCCGGCATCCATGGGCTTGCTTTATTGCGGCATACTTAGTATGTAACTGACCTTGCATATACTGTGCTGGTTAAAAGCCACCTCTGGGATCGGTTGGACCACGTAGACCTTTAGTAGAGTAACATGTCCATGAAGCTGGCGTCATCAGAATGGAAAAAGAGAACATTTGGTGGAGAATTTATTTGTCCTTAAGTTGGTGTTTAACCTGCTCTTTAGAGGGAAATGCCCGGGTTTATTACTTTTAAAATACAATCAGCTAAAAAGCAGTGATTGCCACAGTGTGGTAGACATTTTCTGAGTGTAGCTTGTATTCTGAAGATTGTTACAGTTGTTCCTTAAATGATTTGGGACCCATTTATGGTGCCTTCTCTTGCACAGGGTCACTTTCTCCACAGATGGTTTCACGGATGTCAGAATGAAATAAGGTGCAAGTGAGAGCAAATAACACAGCGGTATTTGGCTCTGGTCAGAAAGTTTTGCTTCTACAGACTCTGCTGTCTAAAGCCAATGATACCTCTAAATCAACAACAACAACAAGTGAGCAAAACAGATTTCTCGCTTTGTTGAAGATTACATAGAGCAAATAGTGAACCCTGAAGGGATGCTTCCCCTTTGACTGACTGATAGATAAAGAACAAGCTTTCAGTCTTCATTTAAAAAAAAAAAAAAAAGTAAAAAGCCCCAGACAGTTTCAACTGAGAGAGTACAGCTTGGTGTTAGATGTAAGCTGATACTGGAAATGTGTTCGGAAGGACAAACAGAAGGGCACATCACTTCAAATAGAAAGAGGAGCTAAAGCTGGGTTTTTTCAAAATGATATTTTTAAAACATAATCTAGAGATGCTTTAAAAATATATTTGTAGTTTGAGTTGATGTAAATTCCATTTTTAAATATCTCTGAAAATATATTTTATTCTAGGTATGCGTCTTTCAGACAGGCATTCTGTTTGCGGCATATTTTTCTTTAAAGGGTTTTGCATTTCTGCATAAAAAGCTTATTAATTATTTGTAGCTGCTTGTCATCATATTCTGATAATAGAGGCCTGGTTAAGGATAATAACTACCACATCCCTGTTTTGGGTCATATAGATAATATATATGTATATATACATATATACATACACCATTCCTGGTGCAATATTACCCAAAGCATCTCCTTTCTCCCTGTACACAGGACCAAAAGTGCAGGCACATCATTTATTGATAAGACAAAAAGAATGTAATGAAATTATCAATGTTCTTGAATTAATTATGAACATGATTAAGAAAGCTAAAATCTCAGGAGCCAGGATCTCATTACCCATTCAGTCTTAGGGATTGCTTTCATTCAGCAAGGCAAAAAGGCTTTGAGCAGTCCCACAATTGCCTTACTCTCATTTATTTGTGGTAGTATTAAGGTTTATTTGTTTTCTGGTTTGCAGTTCTTCTGAAATTATTTCTCTTAGTTTATTCATTTAACAAAATGTTCCTTCCTGTGCCACAGAAGAAAGTGCCTATAAGGCCTACATAGGTTCTTCAGTCTGCAAACCTCCCTTTGAGAACATTTCTTTCAACTCACATTGCTGGAGCTCCTAAATATCTTTCAAGGTAAGTCTGAGAATGTAGCCAAAAAAGTTCTTTCAGATTTATGTCTGCAGCTGTACTACAGTACTGTCTGATTCCCATTCAGCTCGGAGCCTTAATGACATCATTATTACGCTGTCTGAACCAGATTTAACTTGGAGCCTGCACTATATTGTTGCTTATCTTCCTTCCTATGTGGGAGATTCAGTATTACTTTGTTTAAAAAATAATAATGAGCAGGCGATGGTGTCATAGGGTTTCAGATACTAAACTTTCAAAAACCGGGGAGACCGAATCAGCGTTGGATATATGCAAGCATGTCTATTTTAAATTGATTTCTGAGTCTAAGAAATTACAGTCGGGTGATGCTTTTCTTGCATAATTGTCTGAATGAGGAGTGTGGTGTGCAGCTGCCTTATTTACAGAGTCATAATGCACTGTATTACTGAACAATTTTGACTTTTCCTCTTTACAAGGCCCTTCTGAATTTCTTGTTATTGCAGGGTTTGCCCCCAAATGAATGTCTGAATGATGGGGCATAATGATTAAATTCTGGCAGTAGCCCTGCAGAAATAATGCATTTATGATTTTTAAAAAAGGAAATAAAATCTTGTTATCTCAAGAAGCAGCGATCTAACAGACTGCAGGTTTTGTGTTTTTTTGTTGTTGTTCTTCTATTAATAGAAGTTTGATATGTCTTTTTTTTTTTAATTGTTTCTAGTTTTTATGTTCAAAAAGAAGAGAGGAATCTGTAGCCCTATATTTGGTACAAGCTATTATCTATCAGAATAGACCAAGGACAGTAAAGAACATATTTTAGATTTAAGTAAGTGCTGTCTGTGACAAACTAGAAAGATTGATTCCAGCTGTTTTCTCCATAATGCTTTGATATAGTATTTTACTGCCTTTCCTAATCTCAGTTAATAAATACAAACAAAATGCAAAGCAATTAATTTGCTCAGAGTATGTTCATCACCTAAATGGGACAATCAGACTGAAAAAACAATGATAATGCCTTCCTCCTCCTTGGTAACCTTGAAATGTAGGATTACATTTACAGCCTGGGACAAAAAGCATGTACAAACACTACTGTTCATCTGTTCCTGTAGGTCTGCAGACCTAACAAATGACACTGTGTTTAAAGAAATAAATTTAGCTGAACTTCTGTTAAAACTGACATATGAAAGTCATTCATACTACTGGCATAGATATCCCATGGCAATTAGAAAACAATATTCTTGGGTTTCTTAAGATTCAGGGATGTGGGTTCTTTAAATTTATGTCTAAATGAAAGATTTTACCCTCAATACAATTCTTTGCTGTCTGCTTGAAGATTTCATATTTTATTTAAAAAATGCCTGTTGAAGATAATTTGACATACTCTTAAAAACTATACTCCATTGCTCTGGGCCTGGTTTTAGCTTTCATTTTGATGGCAACTTTGCAAGTGTTAAAGTCATATATGATACAAAGAGCATAAATTCTATCCCTGTATCAGATAGAAGAAAAAAAGTATTTCCCCTTTTTAAGTTGTTTTTTTTTTTAAAGATACTGAAGGTTAACCTTTTTAATTTCATCTCTTTGTGAAGAGCTGAAAATATCTCTGCCTGCTTTGATATTTTAAAAAGCAGTATTCTGTTGATGCAAGGAATTGATCAAGTTACAGAGCAGTTTCCAGTTTTGTCAAGAAAGAGAAGTTCAGCAGCATATTTTTAGGTGCTGTCTCTCCCTTTAGCACTTGTATATTTTCTGATGCTCAAGCAAAATAGTTTGGAGAATCAAATACATTATCTAATAGGAAATGTACAGCTACCAATAAAGGCAGAAGTAAATAAATAGATTGTCACCTGTATGGTACGAACCTAGAAAAATAAACCTATTTCTTTAAACTATATTATCATAAGAAAATACACTGTTTTGTTTTATTAATGTTGCAATATATTTCTAATACAAAATTCATGCTGATTTCGTTATCTCAAGGAGTTCACGTTTGCATAAAGTCCTGTGAAAGCACTTACTGAACTTGAATTACACAGTTTAATAGGAAATGTTTAAATCAAAGAATCAGTAAGGATGTAACCTTTTGCATTCGTGGAGAATACTAAATCGCACTAATTGAAATAGTTCAAATGTGAAAGAGTTTTCATTTGGTCTGCGAACCTTTGTAATGAAGGCAAAACCAGAAATGCTGATTTTTTGTGTGTGTTTACCGTATCCTAGATTGTTCTTGATTTCTGGTAGGGGAAAGGATTTAGAAGGTGGGAAAGTACGTGCGTAGTTCGGGTCACTGGGGAAGGGTTATGGGAGGATTACCAGGTCAGGCTCTAAATGAGCTCTGAGGAAATTGCTCTTTAGGACGAGAAACAAGCTGCTTGTTTCCTAGAATCTGAATTTCTTTTTCAAATGCTATTATTCAGAGGAATAGCCCAGAAATAAAGGCAGTGTTTCCAAAATAAGTCATAAGGGAATCCAAGAAGTTAGAGATCCTCAAATTACGCATGCTGATTATATGTCACTTCGATCCCATTAGCTCCTAAGGCACGAGGGACCGACTGTTGCAATCAATAATTTAACTCACACTGACTTTGGAAAGAGCAGGATCAGGCCCAAGATAATTATGAAGGTGACCATTTAGTACAAATGTTTGAGCTGAAGTTCGCAGTGAGAGGGTGTTGACAGTGTGTATTGTTCATGCACTCTTCCAGTCCCTCCAAGTGCCGCGTTTATCTAGTGGGTCTCTCCTGGCCGGGAGCCGACTGACATTTCACAGCTGTGTCAAACTGAGTGCAGTAGGTTTTTTTGTCTTTCTAAACACTAATGAGAAAGTAATGCTTAGACACCTCTGTTTTCTAATTACTGGCAAAATTAGCAAATCGTCATTTAAATAAATGACATTTGCAAGGTTTTAAAATTGTGTTTAAACCCCTTATTTCCTACTTCCTATGAAAAAATATAAATTACGCTTTTAAGGATTTTTTATTTAAACTTGGGAGGGAATCTCCATTGATGTAAAGTAAGTGAAAACACTAAGAATTTAAATAGCTGTGGCTCGCTAAACTGCTGACTGATAACATAATGTTTTCATTTTACTTTTGGAAGTTCAAGAAAAGTTACAATTACATTTCCATTGCAAAGAATAAAAATATCTTCATAAGCAAATAAACTCTGAAGACTGTCTTCCAATAAGTGTTTTGCCAGAAAATTTCAGGGAGTAGCATTTAGATATTAACTTTTATAAAAAAAGAGATTTTCATATTGATAGCAAGCTGATTTTAGACAGGCTCCGTTACATTACTTCTGAACATAGTGTCCTAGTTTAGTTCAAATCAGTGTTTTCAAGAATATTGAATTTTATTATTGCAAAATATTGTATCTTTGCAGAGTAACAAGCCTTTAGTATAAGGGGCATTTTGCGGGGGAGGTGCTTGCAGCATTGTGGTGTTTTCTCACTTCTGCTGTTGCTCAGATTCAGTGCGTATCACATCTAGTAGCACAGAAAGAGTTTGCATTACTTTCAGAAGAAATTATTTTGTGAGGAGGTCAGCTTTGCTCTGAAGGGGTTAAACAGAACTACCTGCTTTAGATTGATTTAAATCAGTAATGGATCTGCTCATAAAGCTGCTGCTACTAGATATTACACTGCTATCTTGGTCCTTTGATAGCCCCGATAAGAAGTGCTTACCGCAGAGGATGCTCCTAAAGGACAGATATTGTTTCCTGTACCTCAGGGAGTAAAACGCCATACTGCTGGATCAGGAACTTTTACTAACAGCAAGTAAATTCAGGCCTTATCAAGTTACAGCACAAACTGCACTCATGTTTTATTATTCTCATTAGAGATTTAAGGACTAATTCCAGTTGTTAGCGCTGAGCAGTTTAATGTTTTCCATAGATAAGAATTAAGATTCTTCTGGGGGATTTTTTTATTTGCTAAAGCTTGCAAAATATAATGTGGTAATGCACTTACTTTGATGTAATACAACTGGATTTCCTAAATGTTTTTAAGGGACAGGGTTTTAAAAATTTAAATCTAATAACTGAATTTTTCAACTCCAAAATACACTCCTTTTCAATCAAATAGGGTTTATAGAACTAAAAAAAAAGGCAGATTTTGCTTTGAAGAAAGTATGATACTGATATTGTTAGCCCCTGAGCTTTTCTGTGCATAATTAATGCTTTCAAACTGCAGATCAACAAAGGTAAGTCAAGAATTTCAACATGCAGAGAATTATTAATTGAACCAACTTATTACAAACTCTTCCTTACGAGTAATGATATTGATACATTTTTGGGTCAGAAAAGGAGAAAATATGGGTTAACTATGTTCCTACTGGAATGACATATTCAGAGACAGTAAATCTTAAATTTTCCATCCATTAATTTCTTAAGAGATTCATGAAGACATGAAATTGAACCATGTGAAACAAATAATGATATATTTGCATTAGGCTGATGAAGGTAATGATGTCAGAGGAACAAATCTGGTTTTTTGCATGATAAGGTGACTTGAAACTGAAGCTGGGTCTTCATTACCTCAGCTTTCTAAGTTCAACTTGCTTTGAGAAACTAAGATTCAGGATCTTGCAGGTGGGTTTCAGAGCTGTGGCAGGGACACTAATCCCGGCTATAGTTATGGCAAACACTTTTGCTCCCAAAAATCTGATGCATCTAGTCAGCTTTTGGAAATTAAGCATTGGCTCCCCCATGACTTGTCAGTCTTCATCACAGACATTGCAGATACTATAGGCTTAGTTAGAATGACATCGCATCTTCGGAAGTTCAGTTTGGGTAATTAAGTCTACTTATCTAAATAATTAATAACATTTACTATAATCCACCTGGATGCAATAATCATAATTTCCAGTCCTCACATATTATAAATTTTTGTTGTGTGTTCTTACAGTTGTTGCAGTCTGTATGGGCACTTTTCTGTTTGATTCCTCTTTATATTTTCACTCTAACTCATTGGATACATCCTATTTGAACTGTTTTCCTTGGTAATATTACCTCATAAAGGCAGGCTCTGTAAGAGCATCACAGCTAATATCAATAATCATTGTTGTTAGCAATGATTATTGATTAGCTATGACGTCGCATTTGAAAGACATTTTTCACGGAATAGCAACACCAGGGATGATAGGATAAATCCCATTGACTCAGAGACATGTTTCCAGAAAAGTTTTTAAATAGATGTATTTAAGTACTGTTTTTAAGTTGGACTATACAGTAGCTAGTTTCTTGGGTAGTTTACTCTTTTTAAGAGGTGAGACTTGCTATTGGCTTTCATGCAAGATTGTTTTCCTCTGGTATTTTCCTTTTGAAATTTAAGGTTGTACTTCTTGCAGTCATGTTATTGGGTGTAATCCTCCTCCATATAAAAAATAAATTTATTATGAGGATCTCCCACTAGATATCTTGGAAAACTTAGATATAGCTGTTCTGTGTCCAAAATGCTGTTCAGTAGATTTTCCAAAGCACCCAGGTAACAGCTGGCGCAGGCCATGTGCCAGCCTTGACAGCCCATATGCTCTCTTTAGTGCTGTAATTATCTCAACACAAAACTCTGATAACCCAGTCTACAGGGTCCAGTTTCACTAGGTTAAATTGACTCAGTGGCTTTGTTAGTAAGTTCCTTTGGCACGGTAAGAACTTCATCAAGACTTTAAGTATTGTGGCAGGCTTGGAAAACCAATATGACTGCTAGTTTCAAGACAGGTGTCTTATTAACCCTAGGAGATTGTAGGTTTCAGTTCATTATAGAGGCACCCAGCAGCACTACTACAGTTAACGGTCTGTCATTGTTTCCGTTATACGCCCTCCTTTTCCAGAAGACTTTCCGATCCCTTTGGTTTAGCCTGCTTTGGGCTATCCTCTGGTATATGACTCCTCAGCCTGGAGGCATTTTTCTTCTCTTTCAACAAAATTTGATCAAAATTGCTTCATTTGTGGTTTGTTTTTGTTTTTGTTTTTGTTTTAAATTAGGATTAGAGGGAAAAATAACACTTTGCTTAGTTTTTTTACTGCTTCTAGCTTGAAAAGGTTATGAATATTTTTCTTTCTAAAATAAACACTCTGAGTGTCATGATTTTGTGCAAGCTTCCTTGGTCAAAAAAGAACATATATAGGATAAATTGGGATCTACTGTATTCCACAATGTGAACATCAGGAAGAAAACTGAGTGAAGGTCAATAGTGCAACTTTTTTTTTTTCAATGAGACTGCATGGACCAGAGGGGTGTATGTTCAGTTGTGTGGGTTTATCCAAAGTTTCTTCTGACACATTTGCGATGCCTGAGCCAAAGTGCAGCGAAGAGGAAATAATAGGCCTACGATTTATGTCTGACTTGTGTGCTACTGGTATTGGTTCAGCTCCTTGTGAACAGGTACTCATGTCACTACTGGATGCTTGGATAGTCCCTTTGTGGTGGCTGATGCACATTAGATCTCATACAAAGGGATCTCATACAAAGCCAAGAGGAATCAATGAAATCTTTCCATTAGGCTTTTGGTGAAGCATTGAGTGCATGTGAATTAACTAGGGGTGGTCTCTGTGATTCAAACAGATATGGGGTGAGCACGAAGAAAGCTAAACTGTTGCCTGTGCAGTGCCAAAAGCTGCTTGCCTTGTTTATTCAGAGCCCTTATTGATTCTCCCAGGGTGAAGAATCTTTACATGGGTGAGGTAAATTACAGCTCACCACTTGGTGGCTGATAGCTGTCTGCAGCCCTCTGCTTGGCAAGCTGACCCTTTCCATTAGCACAGGATGTACAGGACAACTTTTAAAGCTCTGCGAATCATTTGCTACCAGTTGCTGAAATGAGGTGGTTGCAGTTTGGAAGTGAACAGAACTCCAGCTTCACCCTGCTGGAAAAGAAACACAAGGACTCTCGTTATCTAGCTGTCTTCCACAGGTAGTCAGGCAACTACAGTCATCATTTATATGTTGTCAGGAGCACTCACCAAATTTATTGACTTGCACATTATTCTCTGCAAATAAGTTCTAGCTGCTCTCTTCATATTATAATTAAAATGGCAAGGACTTTAATCATTTATGAAATTTTAAACTACATACTGAATATAAATGTATCATTCAGTGTGATAGAATGAATTAAATTAATCATTGTCAAATAAATGTATGAAAGATGAAATATCTCTCATCCCACACCATTATCCAATAAAAAGTCTGTTTTCCAAGTGCTGTAGTATAGCATGTGGTTTGTATCTTCTTTAGGACATTTCCAGAAAATGAAAGACTTTCAAAATACCTTTAAAAAGTACATTTTTCAAGGATTGTGTTTTTAATAACAGCTAGCTTAGACCTAAATCTTATATTGAAAACTGGCCATAGAAGGAAGCACTTGCTTTTCATTAGTTCTGGAAGGGGTTTCAGCTATCTTGCAGGTTGGGTAGACCCTTCCTTTCATTATCTAATGAAAAGGCCTCTGACAGTCCCGTCTTTTAAGTACGAACGAGACAGGCTGTTTGCCTTTCGCTGAGCTGTCCCACTGAAACGATGTCCCACTACAGAAACTATGGAGCTGTTGCAAGTACAGGACAGGTTTGGCTTGAGGAGGGCTCTGGCGGCAATGATGGAAAAGAGGTCCTAGCATGGCAGTTCCCACTCAGTGACGGTGCAGTGACACTGGGCAAGATGTCCGTCTCTGAGGGAAGCCTCATTTGCTTTCTCTTGATTTCATGTGGCCTTGGGTTTTGGAGGTGAGTCCATGGATCATTCTATCAGCTCTCACTTTCTTCAGGAAGAATCAACCTGGGGAATAAAATACAGCAAAAATCTCAATAATTTTTCTTCCTTATCCCTACCTTGTCTTATGGAGCTGTCGCTGCAGAAAACCTTGTCCAGCTTCTATTTCCCTTCCATGTTTTCACCAAACCAGTTGAAGACGAAACACAGGAAAACTCTTGCTAAAGAAATGACTGATACCTATTATTTTTGAAAATCTCATCCTTTCCTGGGACATTTTCTTTCTCAACACCTTTTATCCATAATTTTTCTTGGAATCAGTTTTTTGTTCTGCATCTGACCCCCATAAACTCCTGTGAGTGCTGCCTGTCTTACTCTGTTTTCTCAGCGACTCCTGCAAATTGTCTTGTCATTACTGATAAACAAGTGGTGAGTTTCATTCTTGCAAACTAAAGCAGCAGTTCTGGAGTCTTGCGCTCAGAAAGCGTATGAAGTGCTGTTATCGGAGAGCACCTCCCTACACCAGCATCCTTCCATGGATGGGCAGTTCTCTTGGGTAGATGGAGCGTGACAGAGTCATTTTTTTCACTCAATTACTTACAGATTAGAGCTTTTGCATGCTGGACACCTATCCTTATAGAGGAGCTCATGCCATATAGATCACTGAACAAACATCAGAGGCTGTATTTTGGACTCCTGCTTGAAACCCTACAGATGCCAAAATGATTCTGCAGAGGGGACTAGATCCAGCCTCAGATCATTACTGATGGAGATTATATTCAAATCACTGACCTACAATTTATTCTGTGCTGACAAATACTTAAATTAATGAAGCAATCACTGTATTGGATAACACTGAGGGTATATTCTGAATTCATAGTTCATATGCCAGTAGAAAGACATTAAGAAAATAGAATGTATTTAATGTTTCTCGTTTGTGTTAGATACATCACCTTCCTTTTTCACATGTAGCATAAATTAGATGCTTTTCACTGTATGTATTATTTGTATAGCATTTGGCCATATATCAGGATGAAATACAGTTCTCTAATTAGCTCCTTCCAAGTACTCACATTTACCCCAGGCTGGTGATCACCCGTATTAAAGCAAATGTGGCCCCGGTGATTGTTTGTACATGCAATTGGACAGCCATGGTAAAAATCTTTCTAAAGCTTTCCTGTGGCTCACAACCACAGTATGAGCAGTAATTGTCTGAGACAGTTCACAGGGATCAGGCAGTTTGCTTGTTATGGTGAAGCACATATCATGAAAGAAGACACTTGAGGTTTAATGATATTTTTCTAATAGCTTTATGATAGAGTTCCTTTATATTGAAGGATTTTATCAGGTTGGAAATATAATTTTCATGAAGTCTCAAAATAAAAAAGAGTAGAAGTAAAGTACATTTGCTAAACCCTTTCAATTCTTTTTCTCTTGCTTCCCAGTATTGTTTCAAAGACTAGAAGGTGATGTTGTATTCCTTGGTGTGCTTTTTAAAGTCAGGAGCGGCAATATTTAGCACATGCTTGGGCAGCCGTGTTTGAAATCCATGCTTCCTCTCTCTGGTGTTCTGATGTGCCTTTAGGGGATGCTTGCCTGTTTGTAGTTTGTTTTCTTTTGTTTAAGGTTTCAGCTACTGCATTGACTAATGATTATATAGCAGTAAACTCTCGTCCCTGCTAAATTCAGAGGTAATGCCTCAAAAGCATTTTTCCCCTGTGTGACATAAAACAATAAAAGAACTAGACAATCCCCTTTTGAAGAAGAATAATCCTTTGTTTAAAGAAAAAAAAAGGCAAGCATCTTCTTGATGCCAGAGGGTATAGAATTCAAATCAAAGATTAAACTAATTGATAAAAATAAAACAAATGTCTCACAGTATAATCCTCTTTAGGCAGAGCTAATGTTTTTCGCATTAACAAATTTTCAGTATTAATCACCTGTGCTGTTTTAGTACTATATTGCACTTGGTTCTGAACTGTGCAATATCTTTTCGATACAGAAATAACACGGGACATACTGAATCTGAATTTCATGTCTTCTAAATTAAATTTCTTTCCTTCAGTAATGTCACCGCAGTAGAGAACTGATGGGACCTTGGAATTCAGAGATAAACATCAACTCATTACTAACATAATTTATTTCCTGTATTTGGTATCATAAATAAGAAATGTATTTATAATTTTAATGATGGAAAAATCCTTACATACTCTCACTGAAGCATTCATCTTTACATTCAGTTATCCTACTGAAGGATTTACAAAAAAGTTCTAAGTGTTTTGATTAGCCAGTCACTAAAAGAAAAAGAAAAAAAAAAAAAGAAAGAATGAAAAGATGCCAACATGCTGTTTAATTACGTACTGCCAGGAACTTCTGAACCTTTCTATAACGTGTGATAAATTCAGCGCTGCCAATTTAGGGCAGTTGTTTGCTTAAAATATTAACAGCTAACTATAAATGAGAAGTTAGTTCAATTTGAAAGAAAAGCTTACAGCTAAGAAAAGAAAGCGTGACATGGTTAAACTACCATTTCAGCCACAGTCGGCAGTTGTTGAATATGTTTCTAATAGACTTTTTTTTTCATTAGTAGAAGTTTCAGAGCAATAATTATCCATAGCTTCCCTTTTATCTAAGTAATGCGAAAGCTATCAGAGACAAATTTTGTATTTAGCTTTCAGTAGTGTGGGTTTTTTTTTTCTTTTTCTTTCTATTTCTATTTTTTTCCTTTTGCCTGCACTTCCGGGCTTGCAGTCAATTACTAGCATAAAACTGAAGGGGCAATTAGCCCCTGATGCAAATGCTTTTGCTGACATGTCTAAATAAATACAGAGTAATTATAGACTAGATATCCAGGACTGCAGTCTGTCACACCTTTCTTATTCAACTTGACTTGTGGAAGTGGCATCACTGCCACCATGATAAACATGCACCCTAATAAAAGCTAGATGGTTGCTGTTTGCAGATGGGAACCTTAACACTGGTCTGCTCTTTTGCGATTGATTGTGTCCTGAGTTGACAATGAACACAAATACAATGACCGGGCTGAGCCTCATGGAAATTTGAGCCATTACATGAGTCTAATCCAACACACAGAGCAGAAACCAGTCAAAACTGGGCACCAAAGGCAGATGTTCCTGGTTTGGGCATCATGTTCAGCCTTGTTCACAGGGAAACAAAATGAACTATTTCAGACACAGGTGCAAAATTATGACACTGCTACGGGCAAGAACAGTGTGTGCAGCCTGAAACCACGGTTTTCCCTGGCCGTTTTCAGCATAAAAACTCTACTCGCAATGGGAGCACCTGTGTCAGGACCAATAAGGAAAATGGATGCATGTTGCAAACACCTTCTGCTGTTTGTTGCTCACTAGGAACATCACCCAGATTGACACAAACATGCAAGGATGCCTGAGCATAAAGTTACTTAAGAACAATTGCCTTATGTCCATTAGCCTAATGCTTTGTGGGGAGACTGAAGTCTATAAAAATGTTCATATTCCTAAAAATTAAGCATCAAAGCCACCACTACATTTTCTCTGCAATGAGTTTTTAACATTTTGGAGGTTTATCCTTTTGCAAAACCACTTACTCCACAAAGGTATAAAATACAGCCCTTAATGGAGATAGTACATTTACTCAAGTGCATTAGACAGTTCTTCCTTCTCCTTCTCTTCCTGCTTGATTGACAGCCAGAGATCCTAGATGTAACGCTATAGGAGATATTGTTTATAGCCGAAGCAGCAGGATCTGGCACCAGGGCGGACTCCACAGGCACTTGTGTTGATGGTGGCTTTGCAGTTGCCTCTGGGTCTTTCATGTGGCTGGGCTGACGAAAGCTATTTGGGCAGTTATATGCTCTTGGAAACTATTTCTTTTTCCATTGACATTTTAAATGGTTGTGGTGATTAACTGTTTGTATACAGAGAATTTTAAATCCTGCACCACAGTAAGTCTCTGCAGAGGCTGCTGGCACATGGTGTGCATCTATATTTCTCTTTTCTGCCTAAAATGCCTTTCCTGTATTGGTGCAAACATTTGTTTAAATGTATTTGTGCATGTTTGCAGTGCTCTAACTCAGAGGAAGGAAATCTGAGGCTCCAGATACAGCATGATGTTAAATTTTAGTTCTGGCTTCAGGTCCTCTCCCTTGAAATAGCTTGGGCACTCCATTCTGCACCTCTCAAGATGCAAAGAAAAGGTAGTGGGAGACCATTCAGGAAGTTGGTCGCGCCTTTTGGAGCAGATAAGTAAAGTTGTGGATGGGCCCTGCTCTTTTTTCTCATCTTCTGCTTGTCTCTTGCTACACACACAGCTCATTACGGGGGAGAAGAGGGTAGTTCATTGGCCCACGACGGTTTTATATTAGGTAGTCCATCAAGAAGGCTTCTTGGTGTTTCTGGAGACTGCCTGCAGGTTTGGGCACATACATTGTCTTAGGTAAAAAACACAAGGGATACACAGTTTTGGAAGAAAAAACCCCCAGATCCAGAGCTTTCATTACTCTTTAAAGTGGCAGGAGTTCCAGCCTGTGTTGTGCTTTTGAGCTCAATGAATGTATTTCTCTACGTAAATGTTAACATCGACATAAGTTTGTGTAGGATTGAAGAGTACATCTGTTAAATAACATAGTCATCCAGTAGAGCAATGCCATATAAACAAAATGTTTTGCTCTTCATTAGAGAAAAATTTATTTTCTTTGAGATTGTATTTTAAAAGATGAGTTAAATAATTTACATATTCCAGGTCTGTAAAAGAAAGAATGATCAAATCTCTGCTCCACAGCTTTTTCTTCAAATAACTATTTAGGTGATGGAAAAATGCTGGGGTTTTGCATGTTGGATTTTACACTTATGTGGGTAGAACCTTTAGAGCAATATTTAGCCATATTTTCTGTCTTTGCCCAACTAGAAAAAGTACTTAGTCTTCAAGAGTCTAGAGATTTTTCTTACACAAATGTAAGTTTTGTTTTGCAAGTATGTTGTTTTACATTTTATGGTTACCTTATTTAACAGTAAAATTACGGTTGCTATTATTATTTGTCATTGTAAGTTAATTGAAATTTTATAATTTCTCATGTATTTTTACAATTAAAAAATATTTTTATACAAAGTAAAGTATGTGAGTTCCCAAATCCACAAATCAAAACAGGGAAATACGAGGTTTACATTTCACTGAAATCTCTGAAACTTTGAAGAGACCCTACGTGAGTTTTGAGTTTATGCTTTTCAAACTGAAGTCATACAAGATAAACAGAGTGTAGTTTCACTAGGAACATGTTGTAGGCTTAAATCATGTCAAAAGGGTCCATAAAACAGACTGTGTGTTTGTCAGTGATGGAGGTAGTACTTTTAAAGTGGATAGCCCAGAAAATCTTTAAAAAATAATGATCCTGTAACAAAAATGAGAAAAAGATTAAAAAAAAAAAAAAGTAGAGAGTTCCATGTACTTGTGAACGACTGTTCTTCCATTAAAATCACCGTAGGGTGTTCAAGACAAATGTTTCACTGTATGTTGCAGGCTTGCATTGGCTCTGAATTATCCTGGAAAAAATCCTGGTTTGCTGTATGTGGTAGATGGTTTATGGCAAGTATCCTGCATTCTTCCTGTGGCCATGCTGCAATCCTTCCATTTCACTGGAAACCAAGGCTGCTTCATCTCCATTACAAGTGATATAATGGAAGGAAAGGGACAGCAATACATTGGGAGGGAAACACATTGAGAAGAAAATACAGTAAAAACACATATAATTATATTATTATTTCTCCATACAGAATCACATTCTGCTAGGGCAGGTCCCTCTGAGCTTCTGTATGAGCAGACTTAAATGCAGCTAAAGAGCATGCTACATACTGATCTACAAAGGGAAGACTGCAGATTTGCAGGGGACAGATTTATTTCACAAATACAGTAGTAATTTAGCTCACTGGCATTTTGCTAATTTCCCTCACCATTACTCTTTTTAAAAAGTGCTTCCTTTCAAACTGAGAAGCTTCTCCACCTGTTAAGTATTATGATGATATTTAACAGCAACAAACCAACTAACAATTTTTTTAGTTAGGTTTTATAAGGACCCTTTTGTAAAGTCCATTGAGTCATTAAAACTTCTGTATGTTGGATCAGGCTTCTTGCCTCCATCTGAACAGAGCTCCTGTAGCTTCACTGGGAATTCTGCCTGAGAAATTACTCGGACTTTGGCTTAATTACTTACTAAAACTCAGTCAATACCTTATAAATTATCCCGATACCAATACATCAACAGTATGACTCCCATGAAAGAACTGTAGAAGAGAATAAGCTTGCTGAAAAAATTCTGGATTCATCAAACTGTTCTGTAGAAGTGTATTGGTTTCAGTGACATCTTGTTTAGAAAAACAGTAGGAATTATTTAATTCTAAAAAAGCAGCAAAGTCTATTTAAGTTTTATCTGAAATGTAGTCTTTATTTTTTGTTTGTTTCCAAATTTAACGTTTCAAAAGATGTTACATTTTATATTTTACCATGTATTTCTACTGCATTGTATTTTCTTAGTGTTTGTTTTTATATTTTCTTTTACTATTCCAATTATTCATAAATAATATAAACTATAGAAAATTATGCTTTTCAAAACATGTACATAACAGCTATCAAAATTTGTACAATTTCGCACCTCTCTCACAGTGGAAATTCACAGGAAAATCAAAGCTCAATCTTTTCTTCTGGTTTGAAACTTACTTTTTAAACAGCCAAGTTTAAGTTTAGTTTAAAGGTAGGTTTAAACTTTTAAATTTGAAGTTCAGAGTTTCAATCAGGTGTATTTTTATCTGAGATATGGTGTCAATCCACCTAGACAGCATAATCTATCATGGAGAATGAGAGACACAAAAAAAGCGCTAAGACTTCTTAGCATTTCTTCAGCTGTCTGAGACATAATAAATAGCTCTTCTTATTTATATACCCTTTTGACTTTGCCTTCACTTTTTCTTTGGTGGTAACAGAGTCTAACTCCAAGAAAACTTCCACTGTAGACCCAAACTATGACTTCTTGATTTTAAGTGGAACCCTTAATGCTGAGGAAATTAAGGTGAATCTTATTTTCTGTACTGGTGAATATTTGGATGCTATAATTCCATTTAAAGTGATAGATATCTGAAAACTTTTGTGTGTTTTTGCCAGTTTCTACTGAATTAAGTTTAAGAATTTCTCCTTGTTTGCAAATATGTGCTGAGTGGCTTTTCATACTTCATGCAGGTTTGAACATGTTCTGAAGTTCTGTGTTCCATCAAATACAGTGATACTGAAATTCAGCTATATATCCATTTATTACATCTCCAGGAAGACAGTGACCTCTAAGAGGTTTGGATCCAGACAGGCTAGAGATGTAGCTAAATGAGTCTTTCATGGAACTCCTGTGCTCCCTTGGATATTAGTATATACCTGATTTTTTTGAAACTTCAAATTTTAACATCAGATGTTCCAAACCTGCCTAGAATTTGTCAAACTCTGCTTTTGTGTAAGTAAGTCAGTGGAATGTGGTTAAAGCTAGCATATAGTCTTAGATATATATATATACACACATATATATAAGTGCTTCCTGCTATTATGAAAACTACAACTGTATACAAGCTGCGTAACATGTATTGTGTGAGTACTGAGGGAAATGTGCATTGTGCCTACATGGAAGTGTGATAACTCTTTTCAGTGAAAAAAAATCAGACTCACAGAAACACAGAAGGGTTGAGGTTGGAAGGGACATCTGGAGGTCATCTGGTCCAGCCCCTCCTCAAGCAGGACCAACTAGAGCTGGTTGCCAAGGACCGTGTCCAGACAGCTTTTTAATATCTCTGAGGATAAAGATTCCACAACCTCCCTGGGCAACTTGTGCCAGTGGTCTCTCACCCTCACAGTAAAAAAGCATTTCCTGATGTTCAGGAAACCTCCTGTGTTTCAGTGTGTGCCCACTGCCTCTGGTCCCATTGCTGGGCGCCACTGAAAGGAGCCTGGCTCCATCCTCTTTGCACCCTCCCTTCAGGTATTTATATGCATTGGTGAGATCCCTCTGAGCCTTCTCTGCTCCAGGCTGAACAGTCCCAGGTCTCTCAGCCTGTCCTTGTAGAAGAGATGCTCCAGTCCCTTCATCATCCATGTGGCCCCCCATTGAACCCTCTCTGGTATGTCCATGTCTCTCTTTTACTGAGGAGCCCAGAACTGGATACAGCACTCCAGGTGTGGCCTCACTAGCACTGAGTAGAGGGGGAGGATAACTTCATATTCAACTTGCTGTCCACCAGGACCCCCAGGTCCTTTTCTGCAAAGCTGCTTTTCAGCAGTGCACTGGGTTTCTGTGGCAAGGTTTTGGTAGCGGTGGGGCTGCAGGGGTGACTTCTATGAGAAGCTGTTAGAAGCTTCCCTTATGTCCAACACAGCCAGTCCCAGCTGGCTCCAAGACGGACCCATCACTGGCCAAGGCCGAGCCAGTCAGCAGCAGTA
>NW_010515500.1:0-4611 GCF_000687285.1 Phaethon lepturus
CAGCAGATCAACACTCCCACCCAACTTGGGACACCTTCTAACATTATCACGTCTCTACTACCTGTTCTCTGAACACCGTTTTTTGATGGCACCACTGCATTTTCTTTACAGATTGAGAACTAAAATCTTCTGGTGATAGTTTCAGACTGACTTTTAGATCAAAACTAAACTTTGGAATGAAATTTCAAAAGTTGTATATACACACCAAACTGACCTTAAAAATACAGAAGACAAAACTACATTGAAAACATAAACATCTCAGAAAAAGTAAGAGTATTTCAATCTGTTGGATAACACCAATGGTGTTATTGCACCTAACACCACAGATCTATGACACCTAAATAGACAGAATTCACAATACTTACCTTTAGGTACTCCTGTGTCTTGGACAGGGTATTTTTCAGTCTGTCACAAAAAGGCAAGAGACACAAATGTTTGTTATTTTGAGTGTAATTGCGATGCAGAAACAGTATATAAAACTGCGTAACTATAGTTACATCTTTTAAATTGCTATTAGTTGATCTGTCTACAATCAGACACAGCAACACCCCTCTTATGTGGGAATTGAGATGCTATGAACACTACCGATTAGCACATGCCAAAGTAATAGACATTGCTGCTTTGCTGCAGTATTTTTAAAAGTATTACTTTTTAGTGAAAAAGCAGGAGTTGTGAAATAAATTTTGCATTTAAGTAGCAAGATAATCTAGAAAAGGTAATGCATACCAGGAGGAATGAAGATGACTTCAAAAGCTCTTTTAGCAGATATAAGCTTTTATTAAAATGTTACTGTACTGAAAGAAAAAAAAAAAAAAAATTTTTCCCTTCTGCTCTAAAAATTAAAAAGCTGATTAATAGAAATCTATTATTACTGAGTTTAAGGGGATAGCTGCTGATTTCCAGCCATGTTATAACGTACATTATACTGGAAATCCACCTCCTTCCCTATGGCCCGTACCTTTATGTGAAAGTAGTTGTGGCTTTTATAGAAGCTGGTAACCAAGCAAACAGATTAAAGACATCTTAATTCAAGGAAGTGGGGGGCATAAACAAACTTTCATTTGTCTCAGATATAGCAACTTTTCCCCACCTTTTAAAAACTCCCCTTAGCAAAACACAGCATCTAATTTAGTCAGTCCACAAAAACAATCACAAAGTCTGTATCTTTTTGATTCTGTATCTACACAGACTGCAATAATGGATCCCAGTGAAGGATCAGCATTTAAAGTACTAGTGAAATTTTCAGAGCCTCCTGCTGACTCCCTGTGGCAAAGCTTCAAAATGGAAAGAAAACGTCAAGGCAAAGCAAAAGCTTGCTCACTTGCCATCCAGAAAACAAACCAACGCATTTCAATCTGTTTACATAACTACATTAGACAACAGTCTTCTCTGGTCTACATGGCACTGTAACTTTCCCACAGAGTAAGCAATCCATAGTAATCTTAAAAAGAAAAAAAATCTTAAAAGACTTCACAGAATTTCATAGTACTTTTACCTGATACACTCCTGTCTCAGCATAAGACTGGCATGTTTAATATCCTAAGACACTGAAACTTGTCATAAACGGTGTTACTCTCCCAGCAAGCACTAGAGTGCGCTGTTTGGCCTCTCCCTAGGTTCACCCACGCCTGCTGTAAGGCACTGCTGTTTGGTCTTACCTTTCCATGACTTTGATCAGACAAAATAGGTACCGGAAGAAATTTTAAGCTCTAGGCGGGGTTTCTTATCCCTCCAACCCACATAGACAGAAGAATGTCAGCACCAATCTTTCTCCTTTGCTGAGGTTTTTAAATTTAAAAAATGGGACTGTCATAACCTCTAGAGGCTATGCCATGGAAAGCTCAGCTGATACCATCAAATTCAGCTTATGTACCTATTGGTATTTTTACTTACACTTTAATTGCACAAGGTTAGTAAATTAAAATTTGTTTATACAATCATACAGATAAGCAAAACTACACTTACAGTTTGAGTTAACATCCTTGTATGTTTTACCTCACTTTTGCATTATGTAACTGTAGAGAGCTATAATGATTTGAACTGCATCAGACCAGAAACACATACCATTGTTAAGGAAAGAAAGAGTGCTTGGATCCGTATCCTCCACTGGCTCTTTTGCTGCATGATCTGCTGGAAAACAGAAAGCTTTATCACTGCATAATCCTTAAAATATTTATGTCTGGCAATTAATATTTTGGTTCTTTGTTTGACCAAGGTAAAGCACAACTATGCAGCCATTACATGCATTATGTCAAATTACATTTCCACAAGAAACGATGACAAACTAGAAATTGTCAGAGCTACTAGCACATGGATGAGAAACTACATCCAACAAGGAAACACAACTTCAAACTAACAAAAGATAGACTTAAATGAAAATTCTAAATTACTTAGTTTTAAAAAAAAAAAAAATCACAAAACAATTCAGCAATAAAGAATAAAATCCAGTAAATCTGCTAAAAGCCACATTTTGTTCTCTGAGTGGCAGCACTGTTTTTTCCTTAGAGCAGTAATTCAGACAGTAAACATACCCACTGCAACAAAAATACTATAATAAACAGGAGACTGCAGTACAAAACCTAATAAAAAATATACTTGAGGTAAACATTAATTATTTGCATACAAAAGAATCATAAACTTCAATTATATTAGCATCAAAAGGATACAAAAATAAATCTTCAAAGCACTTGCAGGTGAATCATTAAATGCCAATCCCGCTGCACTGATGGCTAAACTGACAAATAGTAGTGGGGTACTGACCAAAAGTGCACAGAGAATCTGAAACAAATCTCATACAGAAGTCAGGATTCACACCGCCACTCCTGTAATTTAACATCATCATGCCATTTCCTTGAGGAATCTCTTCTGTTGATAAGTATCATGTTTTCAAAAACCAAAAAGCGTTTTAAATTATGTAGCAGGATTTTCACTCCATTCTTATTACTAGCATTCTAAAAGTCCTTATACTTACTACAACAACACATTAAATGGTTTCATCCGCAAGCAGAAAGAGGTGGTTGGAATCAATATTTGGTGATTACCTTCTCTCAAATATAGAAATCAGTGCATTTTAGAACACAACTTAGCCCCAGATATTAATTACAAAATGCCCAGTATAAACACTTAACCCCCCAATAGTACAGAAGTTACATAGACACTATTCTAACCAACTCAAATCTAGCATAATTGCTTATTTTGTGTCCTACTTCTACAAATCTACTCGATACAACAGAACAACAAGCTAAAGCATAAGACAACACAAGGACAGTATAATAAACAGGCCTGAAAACAAAAAAGGTGACAGCATCCAGACAGATACAGCCCCAGGGCTCCAGGACAGAACTGTTCTCCCTCCTGCATCCGTGAGGCAGCTCTATCAGCAGCAGTTCCTGCATGTCCGGTGCAGTGCCCAGCCCCTCTCTGCAATGCCAGGAAGAGCCTTGCTCAGTGCTACTGCTCACAGGAAGACCACGCACATTCTCCAAGCAAGTGGCACACGATCAGAGCAGTCAGATCTACAAGGCTTGAGCACAGCCTTGGCAGATAGACACACTCAACATTTTACAAAAGCAGAGGTCATTGAAATTTCAGCTGAGCATGTTCACGCTGCAGTGTGAAGTTTAGAAAGACATGTGCAGAAGAAAAAAACCCAAATCAAAACCCTGTATTCTTGTCATATGTGCCGTTTTTTGGCAAATATTAAATCCCTGCTCCAGCAACATGGTATTAACAGAACATTCTGGATAAAGCCTGCCCTGATGGCAAGGGTCAGCACAAACCACCATAAGCTTCCCAACTCCAATGCACAGAGGGTGGGAGTCAGACTGGGATATGAGAAAATACAATAAGCTGGCGTAAGATGTTGCATGACAGTAGGTCCAGAAATGGACGATCCATGTGGGAAGTGTAGTGGAGAGCTGCAAAAGAAATGGAAAGGGAGCTAGGGCAAATAGAGAAGACCACCCTGTAAAGGAAAGCTGGAAAAGGAGGAGATACTGGGAGCCAGAGAAAGGCTCCAGGGAAGAAGGCCAGCCCAGGCATCCCTAGTCTTGCTGTTTCTCCACTGTTAGCAAAGACCCAACAAACCCAGTGGCAAAGCATGCAACATCATCAGTTTATTCTGGAGGCCTTACAGCTCCTCCTTACAGATTCTTGGCTGAGTTTAAAAAAAAATTAAAATAAAATCTTTCTTTTGTCCTTGTAATGCAAGAGCAGCCTTAAGATGCTTAGATGAAAGCAGGCCCCACAAAAGGTCTATGTCCTGGTGAACCTTGGTGGCTACTGTAGCTATGGCATAAGGACTTCATCCCCTATCTTCTGTCACATCTCCAAGATATGGCCAAGGTACATTGCGACACTGGTAATTATTTACTTTCCACAACCCAGAAGGAAGCACTGAAAAAATGGAGAAGCTTCAAGAATACAGGCGTTTGACATAAGGATTTGACAGACCCCAGGGTGACCCTACAAGAGGTGATGGGGTGCAGGGTGGCACCTTTAACTGACTCCTGCTTTCTAGGTCTCACAGAGAAACACAGTCACCATGAATCTGTGACTGCATCTTTCCTGCTTAGTATCCCTCATGAAAAATGTTTAAAACTGTATTTCTTT
>NW_010515500.1:4642-6644 GCF_000687285.1 Phaethon lepturus
CTTTGTTTTTCTAGTTCTTTATGAAGAACAGCAACTTTCCACGTGGTTTAGGTTGTGGAGCACTACCAAGTCCCAACATCTTCTATTGGCATGTATGTGTACAAATATTTGGACCTAAGAATAAATGCTCCACATACTGGCTGTGGATGATTCAGCATGGTCTTGTTGATCACTGATAGTTGGCAATTTGAAAACCAAAGACTTGAGTTGTGAATAAGACAATTAAAATGCCATGTCCCCTCTCTCCTTCCCACATGTACCTCCCACAGCATTCTGCAGCTCATGTCATACAGCTGGATACAGGTGCACAAAACAGCAGGGAGGAAAGTTCTCTATCTCAAATGTAAAACATCCACAGCTCTGCATGTTGAAAGGCTGACAGGAAATACAGGTACCATCTGCAGACCATCTGATTTCAGTTACTTTGAGAGACAGCTTGATAACAACATTACCTGGGATCCCTCAAAAAAGTCACTACCACCATACTCCCCACTGACAGCATACAGCCACTGGCCTACATTTATTTCCCCACACATCTGCCAGGAACCACACATGAGTTGACTCAGATGTACATAAATCAGCACGTGCAAGTTGACTTGGACAGACGTAAGTCAGGTTTGATGGTTGCTCCCAAGGTTCCTTTCTGCCATCCAGCACCTGCACACTGACTGCTCAGTGGCTACAGTGGCTCTTCTGCCTGAGCCTGTCCAGTATAACCAGTCTGCAACAGGAGCAGCAGACTTGTACCCACCACCACCATTTCCCTCTGTTCAATATTGCTATTCTAACAGAGGTGCACTTAACACTGCGAACAGCCTGCCAATATATATGTGTATACACACACATATTGAAGCTTCTAATCCTGCATACAGAATCACAGAATGATTTGGATTGGAAGGGACCTTCAAGATCATCTAGTTCCAACACCCCTACCATGGGCAGGGACACCTTCCACTAGACCAAGTTGCTCAAAGCCCCATCCAGCCTGGCCTTGAACACTTCCAGGGATGTGGCATCCACAAGTTCTCTGGGCAACCTGTTCCAGTGCCTCGCCACTCTCATAGTGAAAAATTTCTTCCTTAGACCTAATCTAAATTTACCCTCCTTCAATTTAAAGCCATTACCCCTTGTCCTATCACATGCCCTGTGACCTTTCTTGCTCTTTGTCCTTGCATTGGAAGGAAGTCTGAAGGTGAGTTTTGGAGACCTCAGCATTTTGACCTTTAAGCAGGAAGGGGTTCACAAAGCACCATATAACAGAGACGGTATTCCCCTCTGTTACTGTATTTTCCCTGCAACATAGCCTTGACACCACCAGTAGTGGGTGAAGCATAGAACGCCTATGGTAGTTACGTAATTCAACCATACACATGCAAGACCTCTTTCACGCCAAGGCAGGGCACACACATTAATAGTACAACTTAGTACAACTGAAACAAAGTGACCACCCTAACACTAATGTTGTTCATAGAGATGAACCCTTTGATTAAGCCCAAATCAACAATGGTGCTTTGACCAGAGGCACATGAATTTAAAATTTGAGTAACAGGAGAAAATACAGCAAATTATATTAGAATATTAGGTTCTCTGAAAAATCTAAGTCCACCAACACTTGCCCATTTTTGTTTACTGTTAACTACTCAAAACTTTGTCACTGTCCGAGCAGATAGGTAGGGAAAAAACTGTGACGCTGGCACACCTGAGATGAGGTACTCAAAAGTCATTTGCACCATTAGCCATGTACGTTAAAGAGCGTGGGCTTCCTTACCACCTGGAGTCTGGGATTTTAAGAAAATGGCTTTTTAATGTGCCGTTAGCAAGCACAAGCTAACTTATACACTAAACACTGGAGCAGGCTTGACAGGACAAGTTGCACCAAATCACATCAGCAGAGCACATGATAAATTATTACCATGCTTAATTAGCGTGTGTGGAGGGGGAAGGGAGCAACTAACAAACCCTTTCAATCTCGGCCGGGCTAGGCTCCTCACCTGGCTCCCAG
>NW_010515501.1:0-4369 GCF_000687285.1 Phaethon lepturus
GGGCGGGGGGTACTCGGGTGGGACGCCGGAGTGGAAGCAGGGTATTAGCAAAATATCTCTCTCCTGTATTTAAGAGGGGATGATCAGGAGAGAAACAGAGCATAAATTAAATATGCATGTGCATAAAAATACCATCTATTTATTATATATGGCTACTCTTCCACCTTTTTTTACAGGGCCTCCAAGTAAGGCAGGGAGCGAAATCCTGGCTGTACGGGCATCTGTGGTAAAATTCCCGCTGACGTGCATAAAGCCATTTCACCCGCTGTTCCCGCTGGGAATCACGCTGCCTATTCAAAGCGTAGCCGGAGAAAACAACAGCGTTTAGACCATCTGGGGACAGCAAATCGAGCCTGCTACCTAGCTGGGCGGCTCTCCCGAGCATCTCGCGGAAGCAGGAGGAGAGAGGGGCCGGCGGCCGGCGCGGTGGCTGGGACCGCGCATGCAGAGGGGGAAAGTAGCCCTTATAAAGACATTTTCTGATTATTATTTTGGGAAACCTTCTGGTAATCCCCAGTCAATCTGCATGCTAATAGAGGTCATTTACCAAAGCAGAAAACTGGGGAAAGCTTTGCATAATAAGAACGTTAGTTTGATTCGATACTAAAACTTTTCAAATGTTCAATCAAAGCCAAAGCTGAATTTCTAGGGGGGGAAAAAATGGTATTGAATGCAGAAGTCAATCTGGACACAGTTTAAGTGAGCTCTTTTCGATCAATTAGACCTTTCTGTGATGTCATCTTTATTACTTATTCTAATGAGAAGGGTGCTGTAAAAAGGATTGGGGAGTGAAATCCATTGATAATCTCCTTAGCACTGTGGATAATATACAAGGTTTCTCCCCCACATTGAGAGCTCTAAGCTGTTCTAATATAACTTAAGATTTCTCAGTATCTCCCTATTCTTAAAGGAAGATGATTTTCCTTTTTATGACGGGGTGTAGGTTTGTTCTCTCTCTCTGAATAATTCGGTTAGAGATTTACAGCTGCACTTAGTCATTTTTATTCACCGCGGTACTTTTTGCGCACAAAAGCCACGGTTTAACCCCAGATAAATGCTATCTGCTGCGGGGCTTTTTGAGTGTACTAAAGACGTAGAAGCTAGTGCAGCTGCAAACTTCCTTCTCAAGCCTTAGAGCTATATTAAACTAATTTAAGTACCTAGGCAAATATGCTGAATCTCTTCCGCAGAGGAGCATTTAGGAGGAGAATGGAAATCGTGGTGAAGTATTTGCACAGCACTTCCTCGGTTTAAAACAAGTGTTCAAGATTATAATCGGGTTGTGCTAGCCACCACTCAGATCTCTCTCTAGTTTACAAGATGCACAATGAAGTGATAAAAACATTAAAAGGAGCAAATTCATGACCCTTGGATTGGGATGTCTTTACCCTTCGCGTTGACATCAGATCTTCCTGTGTGTCAACACAAAGGAGGAACCTAGCGAGTCATCCAAACCACCTAGAAAATGTCAAGCAAAGTTATACAGGCTCGTATGAAATAGAGTGAAGGAACTTTCCAAACTACTGAAGTACAATTAAATTGACTACGTGGATATGTTTAGGAAAGAAGAGAAAGAGAAAGAGAAAGAGAAAGAGAAAGAGAAAGAGAAAGAGAAAGAGAAAGAGAAAGAGAAAGAGAAAGAGAAAGAGAAAGAGAAAGAGAAAGAGAAAGAGACGAAAAAAGAGACAGACAGAAAGAGAGCAGGAAAAAAAGGAAAGAAGGAAAGAGAAAAAAGAAAGAGAGCAAGAAAGAAAAAAGAAAGTGAGAAAGTGAGACAGAGAAAGAAAAAAGAAAAAGGAAGGAAGAGAGAAAAAGAGAAAGAGAGAAAAGGAAGGAGGGAGGGAGAGAGGAAGGAAGGAAGGAAGGAAGGAAGGAAGGAAGGAAGGAAGGAAGGAAGGAAGGAAGGAAGGAAGGAAGGAAGGAAGGAAGGGAGTGAAGAAGGAAGGAAGGAAGGAAGGAAGGAAGGAAGGAAGGAAGGAAGGAAGGAAGGAAGGAAGGAAGGAAGGAAGGAAGAGGAAGAAAGAAAGAAGAGAAGCAAAGAAGGAAGGAAGGAAGGAAGGAAGGAAGGAAGGAAATGACTGGTACACTTCCAAAATAAATTTGTGAAAATAATGCTTTTCCCTTCTGACCTCCTTTGCATTTCAAGACTGCAGGACTGCCTATTCTGGTAGAGAGGAATTTATATTTTTCTGATAAAAATCAGCACAGTACACACTCCTCTCCCTTTTATCATCCACGTGTGTGTATATACAGACGTTTCAGCTTATGTGGTACATACAGCCTTTATATAAGCTTTTAACATTAACCATTCTTGCTTTCTCCCCTGCCCTCTTCCAGGTCAGTTTGTTGCGCTGGTTTTGAACTTTGGGGAAAGACCACATCCTCTTTCTTTGAAACCTTTCTGGAAACAAAAAATGAAAATATTTTTTAAAAAAACCACTTCCTACCTTATGAAATTTAAGCCTCAGACTTGCAAAGACAAAAGCATGTGCTCCCATCCTGCGAGTCCTGCATGCATGCCCATTGGCCTGTGCAACTGGAAATCAAGATGACAGATGTGTGACGTGCAGCCAGCACTTGCTGGGATTGGGAATGGGCACTTGCCTGTGCAGAGAGCATCTGAGATATTAGGAGGTGTCTTCCAGAAAGACACTAAAGATGATTTTAGAGATAATGAAAAAAAAAACCACCCCAAAACAAAACAGAAAAAATCCAAAGATAATACAAGAGGAGGGTTTTTTGTTTGTTTCTGAGCTTACAGTTTCTTCTTTTCTGACACAAATCAGTTTTCTTTCCAGAGGGAAAGAATCCAAACATTTCTTAAGCAACAGGAATAAAGAAATATATGGACTTGGCAGAGAGATGCACAAAGTGAAGGCCAGGTCAAACGCTCGCTCTCCGTGCAGTAGAGATTGTCTCTGCCCACTGAAAGAAACTGAGCGCGCAGGGAGGGCTCCCCAAAATAATCCCAAAGGGTACCTGTTAGCCGGGCAGGGATGTGACAGCTCCTCATCCTCAATCCTGCGCTGATTTCGGCATTAAGGACCAAGCCCGTGTGCGACCACCCCGAGGAAAGAGGCCCCGCAGCAAAGCCCCCCGCTTTTTGAGGCAGAGGGGGAGCGCGGGCATCTGCGGCCAAGCGCGGGACCCCGGGGCTCGGGGGCCTGGGGCAAGAAGTGAGCAGCCCGTGAAGAAGAGGACAGGCCTTGAGGATGCTTGCGCAAGAAGGGGAAGCCGGAGGAGCTGGTGGGAGGACGGGCGGGTTGTGCCTGTCCTTAGTGACCAACAGCGGTGCTGGTGGGGAGGCAGGGCAGCTCTGCGCGCCGCGTCGTCACACGTCCGCCAAAGTACCTCGTCCTTTTGCACAGTGTCCAGAAAGGAAACTAGAGGCGGGGGATATACCCTATACCCTGTCTCCGTCCTTGTGGAGAGGAACATTTAAAAGATAAATCAGGCAAAGCATATGGGGGAGAAAGCACTGCGAATGACTTCAGAAAGGAGGCGGCGATAGGATGTGATCAGAAGCGTGTTTAGGACCTGGCTGCACAGCTTACGTCAGCGAGGAGAGCTACCGAGGAAGGGTACGGCGCTGGGAGAGTTCAGCGAGATAAAAGCAGCGGTCTTTCCAGATACTTGACATTTTCCCTGAATTTCACTCAGTTACTAGGCTTACCTGTGGATAAAGCTCACATAGCTCCGGTACACCCCTTCAATCTGGGGATCTTCAAGGACTCCAGAGAGGCTTCTTCTCTGCATGGAAACCAGCCAGCACATCAAGGTGCCAGCACAAATAGTGAAAAAAAGATGAACAAAGAACAGCCTGCAACAAAGCAGAGGGATTTTGTGAGAAAAGGGAGCAAAGGAAACCCAGATGCTATGTCTGGAAGACATGGACAAACATACGTTCAGTTCTTAAAGCAGGTGAACGAAGCCAAACCTGCAAGAAGGCACCTGTCAGAAGGTGACACCAGCCGAAAGCGGGAATCGCACATCATTTCTTGATGAGAACTCTTTAAGGATTAGGCGAACGAAAAACTCACGGTTCTAAGGTGGTGTCATAAAGACATTCCTACTCACACCTAACCCAACGCTGCGCAAACCTGCCAGCTGGGGAGACCTCGGTCACATCCCCGCGGTAGGTGCCTGCTGACACAGCCCAGCCAGGGAGGTGACTGCCTGCCCCCCCCGTGCGCACCCTCGCACCCTGCGAGGAGACGGGTGAGAAGACTGAGTTCTTCTGGCTCGTCACTGAGGAAGCTATCACAACGTGACAGGTCTCACGTCTTCTCCCAGACATCTCCTGGGTCCCCGCCTTGGGAAGCGGAGACCTCCCCCTCTGGTGGGAGAGCGGGGGCAGCACGGCTTGGTG
>NW_010515502.1:0-104772 GCF_000687285.1 Phaethon lepturus
GCTTCTCACAGAAGCCACCCCCGCAGCCCCCAGCTACCAAAACCTTGCCGTGCAAGCCCCATACATGGATGATATTGTATTAATCTCATTGCCTGACACTGGCTGTTAGCAGAGGTTGGAAAACAGACATGAAATAAAGAGAGCTTGACTGGGGTGGTTAATCTCCTGATGTTACATCTCCGAATGAAGTGCAAAAATGCCTCATTTGTGAAACAACACTCCATTATAAAAAGTAAGTATAAGCTAGAGGATTTCTGATGCGCATTGCTGCAGAAGCAGAACAACCCAACAGTTACTGATTTTCTAATGAATGCCACGGAGGCATGATCTCAAGTCGCTTCCTCACGCCCTAAAATGCCTGTGACACCACCGATGACATGAGCAGCTTTGCATGACTCTTGCCCAAGGTTTCCATTGCGCGTACTCCCGTGCGCACCCAGGCTGACCCTCTGGGTTCATCATTGTGTACAATACACACACGTTCCTTCTCAGTCCCAGCTGCAATATTTACACAACAGATCGGATTAGAACATTTGCAGGAGCCCATTATGAATACCCCTTCAGACAATTTTTGTGGAAAAACTTCTGTTTGCTGATTAGCTAGATACTAGCCTCCAATCCAGTATTTTTGGGTGAGGGTTTTTTGCAGACTGAAGGGGCGAGGGGGGAGGAATTCATACACCTATATGAGATGTCTACCTGGTGGAATATTCCTCCTACTCTCCAAAGTGCCCAAGCAGAAGCCAGCTCCAGGGCAGGGGCTGTGTAACTGTGCCAGCACAGTGCTGAGCTTGAGACAAAAGGTCCTGCTAAGGATGTTGTAAGGTAATGAATGCAGACCTTATCCTTCTGGATTTAAAACATAACTTTTTAAATAATACAAGCCAAAGTAGAAAGTGAAAATGATAGACCTGCCCTTCAGTCGTGTTGTAAATTTTATACATGACTGAACTTGAAGCACTCCTTGCAGTTCCTCATATTTCTTGGCAGTGTTGTTTCTTGCCTCTTAAAGGTCTGCTCCTAGACTCAGGTCTCACATTTAATTGTTTGTAATTATAATTAGCATGTAAGGACCTCATCTTCCTCTGTGTTCATGAAGCCAGCAACACCTCCGATCACAGCAAACTCCTACAAAAGGATAATTATGTTTTTAAGGAAATGGATAAAGGAAAAACCTACTCCCAGGATGGAACCGTGTGCAGTCTTGAGCAAAAGATAAATTGGGGGTTAATATCAGGGGAAATAATGTCAGATTTTAACAAGACTGGTGAAGCACAAAGAGTTTAATCCAGGAAGACTACGTGTATAAAAATATAAATAATAAAACCCTATGTTTGAGACAAGGGTCCTGATTTGTTGCCAGGGTGAAATTCACCTCTATGCAGAGGGTCCTACCCAAAGCCTCTGCAAATCCCTTCTTTCAAAACCTTAAGCATGATCCAAGAAGTGCCCAGCCTTTATGTTGCCTTTACGCGCATGTATAGATTTCACTTCTGTGAGAAAACAATGGAGGTTTGCAACTGGCTTCAGTGGCAGCAGAACAGTGAGATTTTTTAAACATCCTCCCACCCAACTCTCTCTGTAAAATGTAGCAACTGGTTCAAATGATCTTTTTTCTGTCCTCATACGGATTGTGCAGTGGAACCATACTGGGAATCATATTTCTAGCACACAGAAAATTAAAAAACACTTGATGTGCTTTCTGGGAATTCATTTTGGTTATTAGGCAGATTTAGGTTACTTGATCAACTACACCTGAATCTTGTCTTGATGTAAAAATTTAAAGAAATATTTTTGTTAGCAGAAAAGATTGCCTCCAGTAACAAAAGGCATGTTTGATGCATGCTTCTGACTCTTTTCCTCTATGCTCCAATTTTTTGTGTCAGATCCACACAGCCAGAAGATCTGGATATCCTTTCTTCAGATTTTCAGCTAGCTGCAGTGTGTAAAATAATGCCATGCCAAGATTATCTGTACTGAAGATATGGTATGATGAAAGCTGGTTCTGTAAAAAGATTTCTTAGGAAATGGCACTCTGCAAACTTTAACAGATCTCTACAACATCCTGTGTCAAACACAGTGTGTTAAGTTTTTGTCCCCCTCCCATAATGTGGCTAATGTTAACTGCCTGAGTGTTAATTTTAGTTTCTTTTCTTCTCTTTCATCAACTGAATGTCAAGATGATGTCTATATTTCACATACATAAAGCAAATGGGGAAAGTTTCTCTGTGGATACCTTTTCTGCTTTTTAATAAATTCTTTCTTTTGCCTGAAGAGAATTAGAAGCTGGCTTTTGACCTCCATTAATTTTTTTAATTTAATAGTTCTCGGCATGCATTAATAAATATTATTAACCATACTTTGTACTGCAGCATTTCCATTTCTTCTTTCTCCACTGCTTTCTCATTTGCTGCAGCAGGTGCCCAGTTAAGAACAGATTAGGAAAAGCAGAGGGAATAAATAGAGGAAATCTGGGCCCATATCCCATCTCTTCCTCAAAAACAAAGACAAGGAGTCTTAGCATGTCTTCATGTACCAGGCTGCTTTATAACTGACTGCTTCTCAAAGAAAAGCAATAATTACAAATTAAGGCTTATTTATAGCTTTCTGAAGGCAAATAACACCAGTTAAGAGCCTGTAAGATAACAAGGAACAGAATTGTTTTCTGACGGCAGTATCCTGGGTAGTTACTGCATGTGCAGATTTTCAGCCAGACTGCGCTCACTTATTCACCTTGGTTTCTGTGAGGCTGCTTCTAGAGTCAGGTAAATCCCCTTTAGAGGAGCATCATCCAAATCTTGCCTTTAATATCACAGTTCATTCAGTAGATCTTCCAAATGGCCCCAATAATAAGTAATTCAGCTCCAAAGGAGGAAGAAACTCTAAGCTTATAGCATTTCCTGAAATCAAGCTGTAGGTGCCACCTCCGAACGGCAGCACGACCCATCAGTCTTGGAACCTACGGGCTTTGTAAAACAAGCGGTGTATGCAAGTCCAGCAGCTGTCTGTTCATTTGCTACTAAGGCAAATAATTTTTTGTTTGTTCGTTAGAGATAGGAAAAAAAAGTGGCACTTGTCAGGCAATATTAAGAGGCTACAGGTTAACCAGTCCCCTGGCTAAGCATTGATCACGCAGGAACAATTGACCCCTCTAGTGGAACCAGCGGTGTACTGCGGTTGCGTGTTTATGGTTACTTGCAATTAGCAATGCAAATTGAGCCACAGGTTTTTTCGCAAGATTCATAACATGGTGACTCTCTTGCAGGGTCACAACATGAAGCGATCTTTTCTGAAATGCCCTATTGTAAGCCTTCAAAATGAAGGTCTGCTTTTTTGATGGTGTCCGCATAAAAGAAGAGAAAAAATGTCAACCCTCCTACTTATAACTTCCTTTGTGGTTCTCAAGGCACAGGGTCTATTTTGCAAATGTCTCCTTTTCAATGCCTGTTCTTTTCTCTAGAGGTTGTATGAATATTGTACAATGCCAAGTACAGCTATTGGCACTTCACAAAGAACCTGGAATAATAAGTAAAAAGAATATGCCCCTAACCAGGCAAAAAGACTGATGCTCTTTTGGTATCATTTACATCAACGATTTTCATCTTTTTTCTGCATGCAGATCCCTAAATTTTTTTCAAGTGCAGGTTGCTGTATGACAAATTTGAACCCTCTGGCAACAAGCTTGCCTTTTTTAGTTAGGTTTTCCGAGTCCCTTAGAAGAAGCCTGTGGGTTGAAAATCCCTTATTTACATTTTACCACATAGATTGTTTGGATTCAGATAGTTAATGATTGGGAAATAATTAAAAAGTATTTACTGGAATTCAACAATACTAAAGGATAATTTTGCATGAAAGTTTTTACAAAGGTTATTGTCTGAGGCAATGGGTTCAGAGTACTTTTCCATAGAAAAAATGGAAAATATAAAAGTGAATAGAATGAAGTAAGGAAGTGCAAATCATGTGCAGAGTGCACACACACCCTTGCCTATTTTTCAAAAAGCTCTTTCATTCGGTTTCTTCCTGGAATTCCTCCTTTGTTTATCTGTCATCACTGGCTTTGCCAACATCCTTCAGCATTTGAACTACTGCCTCATGCTTTTTATTCTGTCTTGCAACATCTTCTCTGGCATTTGGTAAAGCTAGAGACAGTAACAGCACTAGCTAAAAGGGTAAAATGCAAAAAATGAGGAGATAACTTTGCTCACGCCAGAGAAACTTGCATCAACACAAGCACACACATCCTTCTCCAAAATGCAAAGTCTTGTTTTAACTGACCAGTAAAATAGTCCATAGGTTTCCAAGGCAGCTTTGTTGGCTGGCTGAAGGACACATCTTGATTAGGCATTCATGCTTTTTTGGTCCTATTGGTGTTTGTTAAGACTGTAACATTTTTAAAGAATATAAGATATGTCAAAAAAAGGACAGTGAATCTACTCTTATGACAAAACTTAGGTGTAACAAATTATTCCCTAAGAGTTGGTACTAAAGCCAGTTTAGTGCTCCAGAAAACACAAAATGAAGGCAGTCAATGCTCATTAAAGTGGCTGTCTCAGCCTTGTAACATGCAGTTTGTGAACAAAAATTTGTGTTTCCTTCCACTGAACTCAGAGTAGGAGATGGTGAAGCTGGAGGCATCAGAGACCCACAGAATGCTTAATTTTTATAGAACTCTATAAACATAAAATGATTGATTAATTCATTATTTACTGCCTACAACCCTGTTAGGATGCATGCTACTGGAGCACCTTTTTCAGGAGCAACAGCACATGTCATAGCTGGCTCTATACAAAGGAGCCTTCTCAAGGGGGAAAAGCTGGAAAAAGGTAATACTAAAGCCAGTTCCTTGTCAAATTACCCTTAGAAAACTTCTGGGTTGCAGGACAATGAATGTGAAATAAGAATAAAGAGAATTTCCAAGTGACTTAAATGCAGAAAGGGTTGTGGTTTGATGAACAGATGAGTAAACATCTTGACAGGGAGACAGCACAAGTTCAGTGATCCAGTAGGTCTGGTTCAACCCAGACTTCAGTGATCTGTTTTGCTGTTTCTGTCCCAGATGTTTGAGAACACAAACACCCACATGTTAACGATTCCTCTTATAAGAAGGGTGTTATAAAAAAATTCAAATCTGAATGCAGGTTTATATCTTAGTCCACTTAACCATTTATATTCCCCATCTTATTTTGTCTTTAAGTTTTGTTTATGCCAGAGAATGTACACATGAAAGGTCTGTGATTTTCCCATTGACACTAAAGTCGTTATGATCTCTATAGAAATGTCTGTCACATACTATTTTTCTAAAAATCACAACATGACAGACGGTAATGACGCCTTTTAAGATGTCATGGTATAAGACGCTAACAAATATTTTGGGAAATCTAAATGGTAGTGTCATTGGCAGGGTAGCCCAGAACAGCAACCCTATACTGTCAGAGGATCATGTCTTTATGTCCTTCCCTTCCCTTCCCTTCCCTTCCCTTCCCTTCCCTTCCCTTCCCCTCCTGACTTATTTCCTTCTTCATTAAGTCATAAACCTTAGGACTGCAGTTATTCCCATATAACTTTTGTTCCTGCAGTAACATCTGCCAAACCAGAGCATTAATACTCACATAAAATTTCAGTGCAGGCTGACTTCCCAGTACAGGTGCAGGTGTCTGATAGGGAAACTTTTAAATGAAGATCTGTAAGTCTGGGGCAAACCATATTATCTGGAAGAAAAATAGAAATAAATAGAAAAGGAGATGCTTTAAAATATATTTGTCTAATACTGGCTACATTGTGGATTCCAGACAGATGATTCATTGTCTCTATTTTTGCTTCCGTAATTCCCACAACTGCATCAAATATCTGAACACCACTGCATTCTGGTGTTACACACATAAAAGGGATTGCCTCTCTAAGGAATGCTTTTTGTTTCAAGAAATCACACTAAAGCTTAATATTAGTAGTTATTGAAACACTCCTGAGTCCAGTCAAATCACAGACCTAAACAATTCAATGTCTTATCTATAAGAGATAGTTCTGAACTGTAACAACTATATATATATCTTCTACAGCTGTCAAGAAAATATCCGACATCAGTCCAAGATCGAATTAGAGATAACATCAAATCTGTATCAGGAAATAAAAGAAATACAAATCCTTGAAGGACAGGTGTAAATTGGTTAAGCCTGAATCCTATAAGACTAAGAGAATGCAAGAAATATTCAAAGGCAAGAGCCAAAATTTAAGGTTCTGTATAACAGATAAGTATTATGTATGTCATAACCACACGTGAGACAATATTAGGCAGAAAGATTTTACTTCAGTGTGGAGTCTAAAAGTTGATGTATTTAAAAAAGAAAAGCAAGAAGAAATTCAAGCATAACACTAAATCAGACTTACGATAGTAAGAATATAGAAATTATAGGCAGGGCAAGGTACTATAGTAAATCATGTATGGGAAAATGAAACTAGGAAATCCATCTGTTGTGGACAAATCAAAGTCAATGTTTGACTTCACATGTGGCTGTAAATTTTAGGCATATGTGTCTACAATAGTGTTGCTTGTGTGTTTAGAAGCAGCAAATTAATCTATAAATTGGAACAGTAAGCTAGAGAAGTCAGTGAGATATGAGCCTGAAACTCAGAATAAAAATAAATCAGTTTTGTTAGCCTCTAACAGATTGAAATCCTGGCAGGGTAGAAGAAATGCAAGGGCCCTGCTGTGATACTGAGGTAGGCTCCATAGATATCTGATGAAGGTAAATGCTAGTATACTAATGAGCCATTTGTGCCTGAAGGACTGATGTTGGAAAAGTTAAAGCTGTTTATTATGTTTAGCAGAACTCTAGAAAGCCTGAAAGGATTCTGCTGGCACAAGAAGAGAAACTCAGCATCTTTACTTCATTCATGTATTCATAAATCCATGACTGAAGCTAAAACAAATTATATACCTGAAAAAGACTTCATGAGCATATTTTGCCACTGGATGGGAGGATCAGAGGTACCTATCTGTTGTTCTGGGCAGATGTTAGTCTAATCTGTTTATGAGAAATTACAGTGCTGGCAACTCCAACACCTCAATATTATGAAACTTGGTTTCATACAAAGTTTCAAATTTATCTAGAACATATTATTTATTAGAACAATTTATTTTAGAACATTATATTTTAGAACATTCCTTTTCTTTTCTTTTCTTTTCTTTTCTTTTCTTTTCTTTTCTTTTCTTTTCTTTTCTTTTCTTTTCTTTTCTTTTCTTTTCTTTTCTTTTCTTTTCTTTTCTTTTCTTTTCTTTTCTTTTCTTTTCTTTTCTTTTCTTTTCTTTTCTTTTCTTTTCTTTTCTTTTCTTTTCTTTTCTTTTCTTTTCTTTTCTTTTCTTTTCTTTTCTTTTCTTTTCTTTTCTTTTCTTTTCTTTTCTTTTCTTTTCTTTTCTTTTCTTTTCTTTTCTTTTCTTTTCTTTTCTTTTCTCCTCTGCTCTGTTTTGGATTCTACGCAGGTCATCAACATGCTGTAAGTCCTTCCCTACTTGCTGTTATATAAATATAATAATAATTTTTCTAGACTTCCAGTCACTAATGATAGAAATATTGACTAGCACTAGACTGAGGACAAACCCGTGTGGAAGTATAACATAAAAATGGCAATTAAGCTGCTGATATTTCCTTGAAAATATTAATCTTATCTAGATTCTGTGAATACCTTTATTACTGGAAATAACTCAAAGAGGCACCTAACAAAGCTGAAAAACTGTGTTAAATCTACTGTCTTCTTGGCATCTCTGATAAGTAGCCCTTCTAGTATGCTCAACAGGAGCCTAGTTTTTTTTCCTAGTACCATGTCTTTCTTAAAATTTATTAATTTTATTTGTGCTATCCCACCCCAAGCATTTTAAACTTTGCCATTTCATGATAATGATCATCTCTTAATTCTCTTGGTTAGAGGCATTTTCAGAAATCTCATCCATCCCATTATTTTCCTGTTTTCTGTGTAAAAGAAAGTCTCAGCCAATGCATTAATGGACTTGCTGGACAGCTTGTGTTCTGACATACTACTTTTGCGAGATACTTGGGTAGTTAAAGCACCGACAGCTTGTGTGTTACGGTATAATAAAACAGAACTCTTCTGCCTATGGGCCTGTATGAGAAGAAGCAATCCCTGTGCCTTGGTAGCATATACAGTCGTTCAAAAGGAGGATAAAGGAAAATTATTTCTGATTGATGCTAGTAGAGAAAATTGGTAAGTGTTTGCCTTTTACAACAAATACAGTCTAATAATACCCATGTCCAATTTGGCTTGAATCTCTTAATTTTGTAACACAGGTTTCAAAATTATCATTGTCTTCTGTGTTCTTGCATAGTGATTAAGCTTGCAAGCAAAAGAAGCCTAAATTCTAACAATATTTGCCATTTATTAAAAACCAAGTATATTACTGAAATCCTGATGTTCGTCATCCTTCAGTCCTTAAATTGCTAAAAATCACTCTAACATGATTCATGACTTACACCAGTATTATAATTACTGGTGCTAATTTTCCTCAGATCTGCTATTGACAAAGTATATGGACCAAATTAACCTCTGCAATCAGTTAAATCCTCTCACTGTTTCTGTAAAGATGGTTGTGAACCACTGTGTAAATTAACTCATAAAGGGCACTTGTTTAAGGTAGAGCTTACAATTTAGGCACTGGATGACAATTTTAGACTTGGAAAAGCTGGAGTACATCCATGGGTTCTGTTTAACTTTTTAAAGTGACAGTAATTGAGGATCATAATTGTAGCATTGAGTATACACAGAAAAATAGAAGCATATGTGCACAGAAACACAACAGTTGTTCTTGAAGGCTTAGATCTGTTAAAGCAGTTGCCTTGAACGAAAGTTAACAGCTATAGCTAGTAAGGCATTTTACTTCCTTTACATTTTTCTTCCTTCACTTAGTTCTGACTAGAGACTGGGAGAAGAGACTAACTGACGTTGTATCTGTCTGTAAAAAAATGGCAGGTAGAAAAAATGGCAGAAAACCTTATCTTATTTTGGCTCAATATGCAGCATATCCATACAAACAAAAACTGTGTTTCTTTTCCAAAGCAAAAAGAATATAAGGAAGGGTCCCAAGGCATTTCTTCAAAGGAAAACATCTTTTTTAATCCTACATACTTCCTCCTACATCATCCTTAAGGCAGCCAATCACCCCAAAGAAGGAAATACCTGTATATAGGCACTTAAAATCTATCTTGTGATCTTTTCCTAGGCAGGTATATGCTTTGGTGATACATTCACTAGTTGCAGAATATATTACACTCATCCAATACTTCTATTGATTTGGTTAACCCATTATACGTTGTTCAATTATTTCACAATAATTTTTCCTTCAGCGGTTCTGCTCTAGTAATAGTAACAAGTTTACAAGTTTGACTTCTTTATATGAAGGTTATATGCAGGATTCTTTTGTTAGATTTCGCCAAGACAATCCATATTGTAAATTCATTAGGAAACACTTTTTAAATAAAAACAGAACAGACACTATGCACAACCTCTTTTGCACAGGTAGTAGCAATGAACTACTTAACTATAACTTTTATAAGTGCTTCTCATGCAACTGTGCTTCAATCTGCCTTTAAACTGTTAATGCAAGAAAGCATACATTTGCTTTTGGAGACAATATGAGAAATGGACTATATAAGCTTACTTTTAGCAGAGAATTTGCCACAAGGTTCTCAAGCCTTCATTGGCTATTTTGTAAGTTCAAGCAGCTTGTGAACAGTGGCAGAAAAATCCCTTCAAAAGCATTTTCCTAACTCCAACCCAATTGTTTAATGCCAAAAGCAGTTCTAATCAACTTCTTTTTTTACCCCTTTTTTCATACCTGAAGTCCAAAGAAAATGAGGACAACAGTAGAAAGAATTCATTATATACATATTAGTGTTCTGAAGTCAGGAAACAGGATTAATCATACCCAAAATACCCAGAAGTAAGCGTGTTTATAATCCCTGTACATTCTCATTAGCCACTTGAAACCAGTCTGTGGAAATCTCTAATTGGGGAAGAAGTTCTGTACAAAATCTTTGCCCCAGAATTGACTGAATCAGAGCTCTAGGGGAAAAAACAACATGATTAGCTTTGGCAGTTAGGTTCAGCTGAAAGTCTGCATAAGAAAACAGATTCCCTTAAAGAATATTGCTGCTGTTGGCCTAACTCAGAGCACACCTCTGACTGTAGTATGGATGTCCTTACAGAAATCAGTGAATATTTTGCAGTGTAATTCTGAGTCCAAGGGAAAAGGCTCAGAGGTTATTTTTTGCCTTTCTGTGCCTATGAAGGTTACACTAATCACAGTCACCTATTACAACTTTCTCCTTATTTTAGCATAAACTGCATATGAGGTAGACTTCAGTGATAGCTAATTCCTGACTTTTTTCTGAGTTTATACTTAAGAAGGAAACCTTTCCCTGATTTTCCCCCCTTAATATGCTAGTCCTCATGGTTGCTTCTCTTGAAGCAATGTCTTCATCTTTCCAGACTAGGAAATATAAGAAATGAAAACTGCATCAAATGTATTTGACTACATAGATAGACTTGGAAGCTCTATCTCCATTCTCAAGCATCTCTCTTATAAGTTCTGTAGCTTCTGTGCTCATCCCAATAAACCTGGGATGGTAGCTGAATATCATTGAGCACACCGTCTGTGATAGATGTGTTAGCCCAACCGAAAACAGGGAAGCTGCTGAAGTTATCTAAATGGCACCAAACCTAAGTCCAGGGAACGCAGCACCATACTCCTCATCATGCTCTTCTGTTCTGCTTCCACAGTAGCAGTAAAACACATGAGGAGCTGTAAAGGAAGAACTGGAGAGGAGATCTAGGATGGTGAAGGACAAAGCTGGTGAACTCTACCGCAAGCTAGCGGTGGAAATGCTTCAAATAGATTAATAATGGTGAAGTTAAGAGGTTTTTAAAGAATCCTGCTGGGATTAGAAAGTTGTGGAGAGTGGGTAGAATCAGAGTAAGGACAAAAATTGAAAAACTGTCATTTCTAAACATGGTTGAGCAAAAGGAAAGCTGGGGCACAGGGACAACTTGGAAAGTTTGTGAGTCAAACAGATGCCTGAAAAAGAAAAAGTGAAATGCACACCAAAGGAACAGAGAATACTTACATTAGCCCTCTTATGATGTGGAAATGTGAATTGCTATATTTTCTGGCCAGGCATATGTATGCAAATATATGTAAATTTTATGCAGATTGTATCTTCAGCTTTTTTGATGCCCAGTGTAGTCAGGTCTATAATATAGTTATCCAGAAGGAATCAGTGGATTCTTGCTGGCGAGGCAGAAGCATTTGGGTATGGATGGAGATCAAGTAGTTTTTCTTCCAGTTCTACTTTAATGACTGAAGCAGAGTGAATAACTCTCTGAATTAGGCCATGTTCTAACTGGAAGTCATCTGTAAAGAGGATCAGAAGAGCCATGTATCTATGCATTGAAATAAAGGGATGTGTGTCTTCTGCTGGGAATTCCAAACTATGAGACAGTAGTTATAAATCACACTTCAATTTTTGTGATTCATATAAGGAGTCACCAGGGATGTATTTTGGGGAAAATCCATCCAGAGTTAAATATCTATAGCTTGTAAAAGTTAGCTAAGAGATATTTTACATTCCTTTAAAATATTTATTTATAAGCAGATAGTATATGCAAGGCATCGTAAACCATTATTCTGTGCTCTACACTGGATGGTACTGGGGACAGGGAATCCTAAATTTAAAACGTCTATTTAAATGTTACAACCTGAGGTTTCACATTAAGTATGGCTTTTTGACAAGTCCTGAAAAGACAACTGAATGCCAGCATCTGTCTTTCAACAGACAAAGTGGCTCAAAGACAGGAGAGGGAAGAAGACAATAGTGGCCACGATTTGGTGGAACATTCCCAAGCATTTTTTGCAAATAATTGCTTGAATGAATGAGCTGTAATTAACTATTCACATCCTTTTTGTGTTTGCTTTCCACAAATATTCCAGCATATCAGTTTATTGGCAGGAATGATCAATGCAGCAATGACTTCGCATTTGTAATTATTATTATTTTTACTAGCAGGCAGATTCTGAGAGATATCCTCAACCAGTTAGAAAAAACACATGTGACTGATATGCCCAATCGAAGGAGTCCCTTTTGAATTTCTAATATCAGATACTTTGATTAATCTGCCTTCCAATAACCTGCATATGAAAAATATTTATAGAAATTACTCAAGAAAAACATTCAAATAATTGCATGTGAAAGTTACAAATAGAAATTGAAGCAAAAGGCCCCTCATTACAAATGAATTATCATTCATCCAGCTCTGTTGCTGATATATGACTTTCTCCAGTATTTTAGCTATATAATCAAGTTTTTTAGAAACCTGAACTGCCCAGCAAATGGGTGACTCAAGGTAATTCAATGACTGTATTTCATCGCTACATCCAGAAAGTAAAGTGCAACCAACAGTCGAGTTCAGCCCTGATGGTATCACGGAAGTCTAAGTTAAGCTGTAACATGCTATTTCACCTTGGCTGAATCTTCATCAGCTTATCTTTATCCAACAGGTCCACCACCAACTGACAGGAGAAGTTAAGATACTGGACTGAGAAGCAGTGGCTCCATGTGTGAAACAAGCTTTGCATTGCTGAATTTATAAGAACAGAAAACATTTGGTTTTCTGATCTGCTTACAGAGTAATGGCTCAGAGAGGAAGAAATACAGTGCCCCCTTTGGAGTGTCCATTTTCCCAGCTCACATTTGCACATTGCGGAGTTTCCTTCTGGAGACGCAGCGCATCCCAGGAGCAGCTCCCCGTGCTAGTCTCATTTCAGACTCTATTCAACACCACACATGAAGGCAGTTGCAGTTAAACTGTAACTATGGGCTTTTTTTTTTTTAAAGATTTGGTTCACCCCCTCTTATTATGAAATCTGTAGCCCTCTCAGGCAGTTTTGTCACATCTACCTTCTCTTTATTATGGAAAAACAGTATTCTTAACTATTCTAGTTAAAGTTGCAACTAGCTTTGAAAGTCCTATTTTTGCCCTTCTTTAACTTGGCTTGGAAATTAGTTCCACCTAAAAATTTCCATACTTTGAAGGAAAAGAAGGATAATTAATTTTCTTCAAACAGTGTATAATCAAACTATTTTTGATTTAGAGGTCATTTAAAAATTACCCTGATTAGAAAGTTACTTATTTAATGTTTTGCTACCTCTAACTCAAAAGCTGCTTGCTATAACCTCTTCAAACTGTTCCTGTACTTAGATCCATTTGATAATTCTCAGTCTTCTTAACTAAAAATAAAAAAAATCCAAACCTGCAACTTTGAAAGAATATTAGATTTTTCCTGCAGATTGTCTTTGACCATATACTTGTGCCTTTATTTCAGCAGATGCTTTTGTTTTCTGTTGGATTCAGTAGAAAAAGTGGTGGTTCATAGGATTATTCTGCAAGAATAAACATAGTTCTTGAGAAGAAATAGTAAGATACCTTCACCACACCTGCAATTAAAGAAAAGATAAATTTTCAAAAATTTTTTTTTATGGTTATTTGATAAATGAGAATCAGGCAGATCCTGTAAAAATCCAGTCAGTTTTTTATTTAGATGCAAGGTGCATCTACCTTAGTAGATTAGCTCAGGTCAGCAATGAGCTCCTGGAGAGATTCTTTTGATGGTCCCATTCACCAGACCTAACTGTGTCCCATTCATTCCAGGAGCCCTGGCTGGAGCTAGTCCTAAGGAAAGACCCCTGAGAAATGCAGTGTGAATGTCGGATGCTCAGGACCCACTGCTTCTCTTCATAGGTCTGCGCTAGTTGCATCACTCTACTTGTTCCCCTTGACGTAGCCAGAAGACTCAGAACCCCTTGTGAATATAATGAAGGAAAGATTTTCATTACAGGAAAGGTGAAAGCAGCTGCCACAAGAGAAGTAACACATGCAGAAGACAGACAACACAGGGAAGATCCTCACAGTGAGCCCAAGCCAGCAGTCAGAAAAAGCAAGCAATTAACACAGAAAGCTAAAAGGCAAGTAAGAAGAATCTCTGACTGATGGGGTTGAGAAGGAATGTTTTAACTAAATCAGAAACAAATGAAATCCTTCAAATGGCATAGATCCAGAATTTGACCAGGATTGCAAAATTGTCAATCTCAATGCAGGAAAAACAGAAGGATTCATCATTAGCATGATGTATTCATCTCTTACAGTGATTAATTAAATACTTTCTATTCCATTAGTAACTGGGGAAGATGTGAAACAAAAACCATTAAGCATTTTAGAATCTACTGTGCCCACTAATGTGCACCCAGTAGTATTAAAGAATTGGCTTAGGAGCTCTTGGAATATTAATGTTGATTTTGAACAAATCTTGATTTGTGAGAAAAAAAGTTCCAGAGGACTAGTAAAGAGTGTTACTATTTTAGAAAGAGTGAAATGAGATGATATGAGGAGCTACAGGCTACTTAGTCTGGTATCAGTTCCTCTTAAAACCATGGAAAGGCTTGTATGGGACACAATCAGTAAAAAATTTAAGATTTTAGCATAAATAATGCCAGTTAATTTGGTTTTATGGAAAATAGGTCTTATCAAGAAAATTTGTTATCATTTTTTCATAAGATAGTCTAAGTCTGGGTGATAAAGATTAAAGTGTTGACATAATATATTTAGATTTCTGTGATGAATTTTACCACTTTTATGTTACATTACAATTTTAAAAAATAGCACTATACAAACTCAGTGCAGACCAGTGTAAAAAATTAATGAATTAGGTTAAAAATCTGCTAATGAATAAAGCATAATTAAGAATAGCAGGTGGGATCCAATATAAAAAGACAGCATTTGTAACTGAGTCATAGGAACTGTCAGAATCGTCTCAAATCAGTCTTATTTAATACTTTGTCTTCTACACCACTCAGCCTAATTCAGAGGGAGGTTCTCAGAGAAACCTACGGGTAAGGATATGGGATAATTTGTGACACAACGGCCCTCCCTAACTCAGTTTGGCTCAAATAAAAGCTGTTTCTATCAGTTTTTGTCCCTGAAAATTCTGGGTACCTCTATGCCTCTCTAGCAGTCTTTTTGTGAATCCTCTTCAATTCTTGGTGCCAGTGACTTCCTCAGTTTCAGAATCTGACTGCAAAGTGTATGAAAAAGTATTTCTTTTTCCATTTTACTCTAATTGCTTTGCCTCTCTCTCTGTGCGTGTGTGTTAGAAGACATACCTTCACTTTAGCCTTTGTCACAGATTGTAAATGTGACATCTCTTTTTTCATAGTCTACAGCCCCAGTGTCTTCGATCCTTTTTCATAAGAGAACTTTTTAATGCTCTTGATCATTCCCATTGTCCTTCACTGAACCCTCTTTAAATCAGCATTATTGTTTATAAGATGGAGTCACTGGTACTGCACATAGCATTTCAGATCAGACTGTAACATTGGCAGTTTAATCCTTTCTCTATTAGTTCCCATTCTTTATGCATCTTAATATGTTTGCTTATCTGGTGCAGCTGCACATTAAGCAGAAGTCTTTACCGAAGTAATTTACAAGGATAACCAGGTCCCTTTCTAAAGTTGGTACGCTAATTTAGAGCTCTATGAGGTGTTGAGTAATTCATATTTTTTCCACCCGGTGTACCTTACTTTGCTTTTGTTGATAATTCATTTGTCAGAGTGAGTAGGTCACACAGTTTTGTTTGTTTCAGAAGTTGCACACAATCATCTCTGAACTTAGGCTGAACTATTTTTTATCCCTTGCAAATTTTGCTGCCTCACAGCAATTCCCATTTCCTAGATGATTAATAAATAAGTAGACGAGCAAGAACCTTGGGGCCCACCGCTGTTATCCTTTGACATGATGAAATTGACCATTTAATCCTGCCCTTCACCTCCTTTCCCTCCATCACTTCTTGATCCATCGCTACTTAGCTTCCTTCATAGCTTCTCACAAAGAATTTTGTCAGTGGCCCAGAGAGGTTAGAATAAATTACGCCAGCTGCTCTTCTTTATTAACATATTCAAGGAGTTCTAGGAGATTAACACAACAAAATTTCCCTCTGCAGGAACCATGCTGATTGGCCCCTATTTGGCCATGGTCTCCCAAGTGTTTTGCTACTTTGTTTTAAATCATTATTTCAACTAATTCGTTACGTTCACCCATAAGGCTTCCTGCCTATTGTTGCCCCAAACACCCAGAAGCTCTTTAAATATGTAGGTATTTAAAGACACGCATATTTAAAGACCATTTCCGTATTTGTCTAGTGCTTTTCTGTATATTTATCAATATCCTGCAGCTAGTACTATATCTTTAACGGTGAAATTTCCAGCCGATGGTTTAGTAGTGAAAATAAAACTGAGGAAGTGAGATGCAAGCAACTAAGAACGTGGCTTTTGAGTACATGAGCGGGGTGAAAGCAGCTCATGATATGAAGAGCTATTGCTACTGAATGTAACATTCCTTACTCATCCTGTTGCTACCAATACTTTGCTACCCGGGCCCAAACTTCAGAGAGAGCAAAGAGGCTGAGACAGAGACTGATACATTAGATAAGGTTAGAAAAAAAAGCACTTCAGGATCTGAAATACAAGATACTTAGCAGGTCATTAAGGAAGCTTGCTCCATTTTCTATGTTCAGGTGACCAGGTGACTTAATTGTGTTCCACAAATATTTAAAAGAAGAAGAGTTTTTTTGATCTTTGGAAATGGAGCAGAAAATGTCATGCAAAGAGGTGCTGATTGCGGCAGCAAAAGGGATTCGAAGTAGAGTAAGTGCATGCTTTTTTAACCACAAGGCTTAGTGGGCTGTGGAATAATTTGCCAATTGGTGGAATTTGACTCACATGAAGTCTTAAAGCCAAGAGTGAATTTCCTGGTAAAAGATACGTTGAAAAAGAATCTACAGGTTCTACACAGAAGTTATCAAGCGAAATTGTTCACATATAAATCTATTTATTATCACAAAAGATTAGTTCCTACTTATTGTATCCAGCATACAGCTGACTGGTTCTGCCAGTGGCCTAACCTGTCACTGGCTTGCTTTTTCTAAACAGGTCAGCAACTCATTTGGGTTCCTTTAAATAGCTCAGGAAATTTTTTGCACTTGGGTAAACCAACATGACTAACTCTGCTTTTAGAGGGAAGTATAATATTCTGAGTAACCGTAAGCAATGCCTTCCCCATTTCACATTTCTTCTTGAGGCATGGCTTAATGGGATAGTTCCCATCACTTTCCTAGCATGGTGAGAAAATGTGGTTAGGTCAAGTGGGAACCTCTGGCTATAGACTGAAAGGTGGTGAAAGAGTAAAGATCTGGTTTGTTAAGGTACTTGGGAACAATGTAGCTTGTATCCTCACTTGGTTTGCCGGGTAGCTGAAGAGATGAGTTATGCTGGGAAAGCAGAACCTGTCTTGTGGCTTAACTTGACCTATGTCAAAGCATCAGGAGTTGAAGAAAGTCCATGGATATGCAGCTGGGAAGAGGAGAGACTTGAGTGGTGAGAGGAGATAGTGGGACCAAGTGTCCTGCTCTGAAGGTGTGATCCTCACCAAACCTGTGTGGGGAGGATGTTTTGGATGTGGCTGTGTATCTGTTGCCATTGTTTATTCTACTTGACCTGTATATATCCCCATCCCAATACCCTCATCACCTATGAACAAGGAATATATTACAATGAGGAAGAAAGAGCTGCGGGGCCCCACACAGGATGTCCTATGCCTGATATATCATTTCACTATCAAGGTATGCCTCCCCAGTCGAGTACCTGTATTAGATAGACCATTGTGAGAATGGTCTCCGAAGACGTTAACAGAGACTACACAGTGCACATACCTCCCCATACCCCCAAAAGTTTTTGGGAACTAAACGTTGAGAACTTGCCAAAAATTACAATAGAAGTTTGTCAAAATGTTGAAAACTGGGTCCTGATTTCTGAGTCAGCATTTGGGAAGGTGTTGATTAGCTGTAAGAGCTGCACAGGTATCAGGAAAGACAGGGCAAATTCTGAAAATTTCCTGACCTTAAAAAGAAACTTGTCTCAACTCAGCCCCCAGCTTCTCATTCTCACAAGTGTTCTAATAAAGAAGTTGACTGGCAGAGCAATTATGAATTCTTACCCTCACTGTTTTACTGAAGAACAGAAACACGGCATATGATTAAGGTTACCAGTGATGCAAGACTACTTAGGTAATTGACACAAACTCTTAACTTGAGAGCTACAGATTAATAAGCATTCTCAGTTTATAAATGGATTTGGGTTTTAGATTTACTGAGTAAAATCTGAATTATTTATCCAGATCTCAGCTATGTGATTCAAAATAGTCTGCAGAACTAATTATGACTAATTTTATTCTTAGTTTGCACCTGCCATTTGTTTCTAAAACCATAAGGAAAAGAAAAATCTGTTTCAATAAATAATGATATCCTGAGGCGAGCCCACTTATGTTTGTTTTTTCACTTATGCATGTACTTTTTCTGGCACTTTTTATTGATTTTGGATATGCTTAAAATACAGATTTGTTAGCTTCCACCCTGCCCGTAGCTGGGTAAAATGCTCCAACACTTTGTGACCATAATTCAAGCATGTGTGTTGATGATATATTCTTACAGTGACTAAATGGCGAAGTAAGACTAGCCTGGAAGTTTGTTTTCCCTCAACTGTCCTTTCTACATCAGGAGTTGTAATGGTATCTTGGGCCACACAGGACAAATGCTTAACTCCATTACAGGCTCCTGTTTCAACCGAAGAATTTTTTCTTTTTTTTGAGAATATTTCTTTCAGAGAACGAACTTAAAGCCTATCTTGGTGTGGGACTAAGAATCACAAGTGGAAGGTCCAAGATGATCTTCTTCTTCGTAGAATGTCAGCCTGGGAAGCTGGCAAGCATTACTCCAGTGTTAACCTGTTTTCTTTGTCCAGGTCTGTCTCCACTTCAGATAGACAGAATAAGAAGAGAAAAAGAGGAAGAGCAAAGAGGAAGCCCCTTGCAAGCCCTTGCTGTCCGTGAGAAATGGATGCGAGACCATTATTTTCAGTCTTTCATGTAAGTACAGTATGGTCAGATGATGTTTTGGCTCAGGCCTCAAGTTCTAGCTAGCTTTAGGATTGCAAAGCATCATGCAAAACACCAGGACTCTGATCCTGAGCTTTGACCCACCATTTCCAATGAAATAAAGTATAAGCATAAAACCGATTTTCAGCTAGCTAGTGACTTTAAGTCATATTTTGCAGACTGAGTAGTAGGTTAACTTGTCCACTGCTTCAGACAAGTTAGACCAATATCCTTATGTGGATTTAGGGCTCCATTGAGAATGACAGAAATAAAGTGTTTTAATATCTGCAGTGCAGCTACACTCTCACATAACTTGGATTTCCAGTTCACTTGCAGGTCCTGGTCCACTGACCATCAGCACTACATATGTGTGTTATTTTACCCTTGGATTACTCCTTGGGACTAATTTAATTAGCTCTCTCCAGGATCTAATTTGGGTGAAATGTCGGGGAGCTTCCCTCAAGTGGCAGTTCACTGCAAGCAGTGTGCACAAGACTACCAGGTTTGTCTCATCCTTTTTTATAAAATTCTTCAAATATATCTGTGTAAAATATCCAAGACAATAAATCTAAGGCCATATTAAGGTTTTATTTCATGCCCAAGAACAGAACCCTTGGGGGCATGTCACAAACATCACTCTAGTGAGCGATGACAATTCTCAGGTTTAGGCACTTTTAAGTGTAAAACACACACACAAAAAAGATGTATGCATTAAGGCGACCACTTGGAACCAAAAGGATACACAAGGTCATTGGCTAGTCAGTGTGGATGCATCCAGCATGTTCTAGAGGGAGCTTAAACCTGAGCAGTGTGAAATGTACCATCAGTCTGTCACAGAGCCTAGGGCCAAGGGACCATTGGCCAAGACAGACGACTTTAGCAAGGTAGGTGCAGTTTTTGAGAAGGTCATGTTTGTCTTGGATCATTATCTTTGAAATGGGATCATGACACTTTGTGCTGGTTTTGGCTGGGATACAGTTAATTTTCTTCATAGCAGCTCGTAGGGGACTATGGTTTGGATTTGCGCTGAAAACAGTGTTGATAATACAGGGATGTTTTCCTTGTTGCTGAGCAGTGCTGACACAGAGTCAAGGCCTTTTCTGCTTCTCACCTCACCCCACCAGTGAGTAGGCTGGGGGTGCACAAGAAGTTGCGTGGGGAGAAAGCTGGGACAGCTGACCCCAACTGACCAAAGGGATATCCCATACCATATGGCGTCATGCTCAGCATATAAAGCTGGGGGAAGAGGAAGGAAGAGGGGGACATTCAGAATTATGGTGTTGTGTTTTCTCAAGTAACCATTACACGTGATGGAGCCTTGCTTTCCTAGAGATGGCTGAACACCTGCCTGTCGATGGGTAGTTGTGAATGGATTCCTTGTCTCGCTTTGCTTGCCCGCGTGGCTGTGGCTTTACCTATTAAAGTGTCTTTATCTCAACCCATGAGTTTTCTCACTTTTGCTCTTCTGATTCTCTCCCCCGTCCCACCGTGGGGAGTGAGTGGGTGGTTGTGTGGTGCTTAGCTGCCAGCTGGGCTTAAACCCCAACAACTTCCCAAACTAACAGAAATGTGGGAACAGAAACACTGTGAAGTACCATGTGAAAGCGAGTAAGTCCATCAGACAAAGGTGGAGTGAAAGATGAGATCTCCAATCATCTCCAATTTACCCACTGAACTTTTGGTGGCAGCTGTATTGTTATAGTGCAGAATGCCCTTGGGTCAGGTTCTACATTTCCTAGCGCAGCGCAACATTTGCACCGGCACAGACGCTCCTCTAGTCCTGCCGCAGCCTGGGAAGCCGCGCAGCAGCACCGGGCAGTGCCCGAACGGGATGACTGCCCGAAGGGGAACCGCACACCATTAGTGATCAGTCGTGGCAGCACGGCGGGAGGGTGCCACGGGGCAGCGGGAGCAGTACTACCCTGAGCCCTGGGGGTCGTGACTGCTGCGCTGGGCATGGAGCGAGAGCCGAAGGGAGCCACGCCAGGGTGTCAGAGGGCTTCTGCAAACACGAGTGGTAAGGGAGTCACTCCTTCTGGCGAAAATGCTGGTTGCCTATGTTAGAGCTCATGGAGTAAAGGGTACTGTTATAGATAAGCTGCCCAATGGAAACTAAATTAACTACCTATTCTGGAGATCTTAGGAGTAGATTTCATTTCATAGAAAAACTGGTTTAAAATTACTTATCCTACCTATCTGTCTATCCATCACAGCTAATTCCAGGTGCCTATCACTGTCAATACCAGTCCTGTATTGGAAATCTCTTTATATCAACTCATCTCACATGATATTATCAAAGGCTTCATCTAAACCAGATCCCAGGAGAAAAAAAACCTCCTTCAGCTCTGCAATTACCTCTGATTTTAGCCAGATTAGAATTATAGGGAAGAGTTGAGTTTTAATTCTCTTGAAATTCTGGCATAAAGGCCTAATTATGATGTTTTTGTTTTGAATGCATTTCATAATCAGGTGATATGAATAAATTCCTGAACAGAGGGTTCTGTAGATGAGTATACATTGGTAGTTTTGGTACTCTAAATGTACTGATCAAGTGAGACTTCACAGATGCATTATGTGTATTTTACCATTGTCTCATTGGACACTTTTTGAATACATACAATACCATTTTTGAGTATATTTCCATAAGCAATAAGAAAAAGACACTTCATAAGGGATATACAAAGGAAAACCTTCTTTTTGACCAAAATTCAGTGATTTTTAAAAATTTTTACTAAGGATTACTCTTAGGTGTTTACTACCTGCTACTGTCTTAATGTTGAAGCCAGGTGAATACACACTTCAGTACTTCACTTTATCTTCTTGTGTTTTTCTTTAAATATTTGCATTTAGACAGTACTCCTGTAATATGGGAAATCTTATGGAAAACTAGAATTTCATAAATTGCAAGGAAAAGGAAGATAGAAAGGTTATGTGCCAGAGGCAAGCAAAGGAGGGAGGAAGAAAAGGGGAAGAGGGCTTATGAAACAACATTGGGAAGCAAAGGGGACACTAATAAGAGGGCACAGACATGGCAAAGGGAAAGTTTGAAGAAAATGTGATAGAAAATGCAAATAATTTAATACTGCGACATTGCAATGCTTCTCTTTTTTAATTCTCAAAAAAAAAAAAAGTGAGACACAGAGAGAATGAAAGAGCTTATATTTCCTTTAGTTTGGGCTTTAAAGGAAATGAAATCTCAAACATTGTCTCTCTACAGCCAGCCTCCTGGCATTGCAATACCTTGTTCATGATGCAAGAATGTTGTGACTCAACCAGAGAATCATCCCACAGCCTCCACCTGTCTGGGATTAGACCCAGGCAAAGGCCTGCAATATGTTTGCTCACCTTTTGGCACTAGGACACACAGAAAACTGAAATACAACTTCTTTGAGCAAATGTTTTCATTTCACATCACCCTCTGCAAAAGCATATTTTGCATGGCATTGGTAAATCTGCCAGCATCCCAGTTGCCTTCCAGTTCTTTTTAGAAAGAGTCTACTTTGAACTGCCGCAGTAAAAGCCCTAAAGATCAGTTTGGGTTTTGTCTGCACCAAAGAGCTGATCTCTTTGTAACTGCATCAGTGGCAGGAAAGTTGTTTAGAAATAAATGGATCAGGCTTTAGTCAGCCTCTCACTGAAAAAAACCAGCCAGGGCATTTAAAATGTCACCTCCTGTTATTACATATCTGCAGGAGAATACAACCTCCCATAAGAGAGACAGCAGATGTGGCTGCACGAGCGTTTCTTATGTGCTTCAGTCCAAAGTCAACCAACTTGGTTTAAATGTCCTTTTTTGGCAAAGTACATCAGTAATATGCATAAAGCCCCTTCTCTTCAGTGTATTGTGGGTGTAGTGGACTTCCAGAGCACCAAGAGCCGGCAGCTGAGGCAAGAGGGCAGTGAAGAGAGCAGCTAAAGCCACCTTGCCTTGTTCCAAAGTGGGCACCACCTTGCCCTCACAGTGTGTTCTTACCAGCCATGTTGAAGCATCCTACAGGACCTTTCCTGAATTACCTGGCATCAAAACTAGGGAAGTTGTTAATCATTTTGATACCCCCTGGTACCTATTCTACATCTTTAGCCTCAGCCCCCAGCAAAGTGGCCTCTGAGGACTGGATGGCTGTGCCGTCCAGCTCCAGCTGTGCCAGTGCAACCAATTCCCTTGTCCCGCGTGTCCACAGCTGCTCACTACTGACTTTCTCTTGGAGATTATTCCTTCTCCTCTCCACGCCCCCCATTCCAGCCTCATGTCTCCTGACTCCGTGCTCATATAATCATTCTCTAACATGTTTCTGTGAAGATGAACCAGGCTGGCTCACACTATTTACATCACAGGGTTCACTTATTTGACTTGCTGTAACTGAAATGGATGAGGGAGAACGCCATAAGCAGTGGGTCCAATGGGAATATTTTCTGTGAGAAGAGTTATGATGGACAAATTGGGATCACTATAAGTCTTCCCCTAGCAGATATTTTGGAGAGTATGCCTATTCTTACACCTTTTGGAGATGTGACCAAGTGCAGACTGAAAAGCCAGAAACCTATCGGAATCTGAAGAATGAGCTGTTCTGCATTCCCCGAACCTGGATTTACTGAGTTTGAGGTATTTAGCCCTGCTGATGGACAGGCTACTCCAAAGATTACTTAGACCCCTAAAAACCACCTGGAACACTTACATGGAATTGAGTTATTGTACAGTAATTTGAAGGCTAGAGTGCAGGAAGAAGGAGATTTTATATTTCTTTTTAAAATGCAAACATTTGGTCTAAAATTTTTTTGGACAACAAAAGTCCTTTTGAGAGCTGCTTCCTTCAATGATTGGAAACTCATATTTCTGTTTTTGTTTAAAAGAATGTTTCTGGGTAGAAGAAGGAACTAAAGAAGCCCCAAGGTATAGCCAACCCTCCTTTTCCTGCAATTCTGAAACAGCAAACTGATTATCATATATTTACTTTTCCTAAAGGCAGAGAGCAAGATGCAGCACTGGCAGTAAAAAATAGCACTAGAGCCTAAGGTAAGCCCTGGAAGCTCTGGCTAGCCACGGCACTGTATATTTTGGGGGGAGAATGCACACTGGTCAGAACTGGCAGACTAGAGAGTGAGTATTTACTGGAGCCTGCCTGATCTGAAACGTAAATTAGCATCAAAATCCATCAGTTAGAAATTCCACACCACCCATGCACCTTATTACCATGAATTTGGCCTCTATCTAGGGAATTTCAGTGCATTAGAGTGTCATAATTCAGTCTTGAAATACAGCTATGAATCAGAGGGATACTCTCATCCCAATTTTCATATCAGATATGTAGGCCTATATGACACAATATAGAAGACATGTAGCTACACAATCATGATACTCTAAACTCCCAACCCCTTATGACTGAGGACATCTTATTTTCTTCACACCCACCATCCAGGAGAATAATAGCAAAAGGCAACCTGAAGAGTTTCTGTCTTCATAAATTTAGTAGACTATATTCCAATTCATTGATGCATGGTCTTAGTTGGACCATGATCTCTCACCAAAACAGAAACAGCATTTAGAAATTGCTGTGTCACTCTTAAGCATCAAGGTGGAACTGTTCAAAAGAGACAAAGTACATCAAAAGTACATTCTACCTCCACAGAAGCCATTTCTCACCCTGGTTTACAACCACTTAGCTAGTCACCTGCCAATAGCCTTAGGAGAATTTAAGATGAATGCTCTTTTTTTAGAAAATACATAGACTCACCAGTTTTTGAAGCAACACTTTTGTCACAAAGCCTTTCCATTTGCTGTAATCTATACAAGATCTAGCTTTCCCATATGAAGTTCATGGGTGTAATTTGTGTGGGCAATAAAGTTCAGCAACCAGATTACTATTTCTCTTTTGCAAATATCTGCTTGCTTCTGATTCATCTTGGGGAAGACAATGAAATATCACTGTCACTGTTTTGGTTTCTCTTTAGCCAAGGAATTTCTGTTTTCATGACTCAAAAGGAGTCTCCTATAGACTTGAAAAAGAGGAGATCTAAGCCAACAGTAGCGTCCCTGCTAGTCAAGGATCAAAAAACCTATACAGTGAAGTAGTTTCAGACTTTACTTGCAAACACAATTCAGTTAAATGAAAGAAGACGGAGATACAGTACAAAGAGAAGAACAAGAAGCAATCATAGTAATCAAGCCTACTTGAGACATTATCTCAAATAACACTGCGAGACTGGTAATACTCTGTGAGAGTTATTGCAAAATATTTCCCAGTATGCTGGAATGAGTGATATAATACAAAATCACAGTTGTAAAAAGCATTAACTTGTGACCCCACATATTTTCTCCTCACATTTGTTTTATAACAACAGGGTATAAAATAGGAATATTTATTATCACTTTTTTTGATTTTGTAATTTTTTTGCATGTGGTTTGAAAGGTAGTGGGCATAGAGAGTATGATGAAACAGTTGTTAGATGAGTTCCAACAGGTCATAAAGCCAGATTATGAACCCTACACATGCCTTTGATGAGCCATCACTCAGTCCCATCAAAGGGAATACTCACACAAATGCTAACTGTTCACCAATATCAGTAAGCATCAAACTACTCCTGTATTTGGTTCATTGATGTAAAAGACATTAGTTTTTTTCCTCCTTTTCCCCCCTCTTTATTATAACAAATACATGAGAGTGCCTCAGGTGAAAATATTTAGGATAACAGAATGCAGATCAGTTGGTTTTACAAGTCCCCTTTGGCTCTGCGAGTTTCCTCCAGAGCTGATCTGTGGCTGTCAAGGTTGAAGTGCCACGGTAGACAACTTTGTAATGATCTGAGGCATATTGCCAAATAGTTCCTTTTTGATTTCCATCCAACACAAAAAAATAGTATTAAATTTACCAGCTCTTGTATCATGCTGCTGACATATCTGGAGGGTGATTAATTGTGCCCCTGGGGTCTATGTAATGTTCTATTCTGGAGAAAAGGAGCTTTTAAAATCTATCTAAGAACTATAATTATGAGTGAGGACGGAGACCCGTAACTGTAAACGGGTTCTCTGTGTTTCTTATTTAAGTACCTGCCAACAACTGAAAGATGGAAAGCTGAAGAGCATTTTGTACCGGCAAGCAGAATGCAGCAACTTTTCAGGATAAATACTCTCTGCTGTGAACAGTTTTGTCTAGTAAGAACCAATGAATCTATTAATCTGTTCTGCAAGACAATGGATAGCAACAACCTGTCAGCTTTATGAGATACATCAATGTCCTTCCATATCTTTCTTAAGAAGGCCTATATGTCCTCTCAGGCTCTGTATGATGCAGTAGCACCATTAACACTGTCATCGCTGCTGTTACAGAGCTTCCTTTCCCTGGGTTTCTAACACAGTTGTTTCATTAAGACACATCACATGGAGTTAAAATTTTGCAGGCAGATTCTTTTTCTCTCAGTGAGTGATTTTGAATTGTTTTTTTTTTTTTTTCTAGAGACATAATTGAAATAAACCCAGAAAAGTCATTCTGAATTTGAATTTATATAGTTATAAAAAAAGAACAATGTAGGGATATTTGTATTCCTAGCTTTAAAGGGAAAAGCATATAAAACAAAAGACAACAGTAGCAGAGCTATTGATAGCTTGCCACTGATACATTCCTTGTGTTGCATCTGTATTGATTTAAAGAATGAGAAAAGAAAGGTATAAATTTATGGGGACATTTTGGATCAAATTTTGCATTTATTTATTAAATGAAATTTATAGAATACTAAACCATTGACCCTATCATTTGGTTTTACAGATTTATGGCTGAATTCCAAGCCTACTGAAGTCAATAAGGGTCTTTTCAACAGTAGACTTCAAATCAGGGCCTTGCTGCCTGACTCTTCTCTCACATTAAGCAATGTCATAGAAACCAGTGACATTATATCAGTGTAAAGCTATGAAGAAAGCAAATCTCTTCCCAGTCTTCAGGACAAAAGGTGCATTTAGCGATTTAAAATGTATGTAGCTCTGTGTATGTATGTTCCAGACTTCACTTCGATTCTAGTATAAGGTGTTCAGAAAGCAGAAAATGAAGGGAGGGTTAAAAGATTATAGGAGGAGTAATAAAGAAGCTGGCTAACTGCCCATGAGATTTAACATGGGAAAAATGAAAGCTAATATACCTCAGGAAAAAATGATCCGCAGCTCAAACATTTAACTAGAAGAGAAAACTTGGAAGTTTTTAGGGTTGAAAAAGTCTGAGTGATTAGAGGAACCAAAGAAGCTTATCTCAAACAGCAAGTTCTCCCACTTTAACTGTAAGATATATATTTAAAGTTGTACAATCTTCTTTGATCATGATCATACAGATGTAAAGGTGCTATATAATGGTATGGATATTCCATATAGGAATGGAATTAAGTAATCTCTATCTAAACTACATCTATAGTTATATCTTTACATCCAGATGCACACTATTTCTAAATAACACCACCATCACCCAAATTCTAGCAATATAGCTTTCAGGTACAGACCTGACCTGTAGATACAAGCCTACATTATATGCCAGTGAAAAGGCAAATGCAACTGTAGTCTTTGTGAGTTGGATTCTGATGCAATAGCCATGAAATATGATCTTTATTTGTAAGCACTACATTATAAAAATGATGTCATTAAGTTGCCGGCATTTCAGAGATAAGTTACAAGATACCAGTGGCGTGGATAGGCTGACCTGTGAAGAAAGAACTAAGTAGGTATAGTAATGATATTTTGCTTCCCAGCTAATGGGGTTTGCAAGTTGGTGCATTGGTGTGGTTTGACAGAGGTAGGTTGAATGGAAAATGAAACAAGGAAATTTCTTCTTTTTGCCACTTCTGTGAAAGAAGGTAAAAGTGCATGCAGTACTATAACCGCAAAGCTCACTAAGTATCTTTTGCATACCAGATACAGCAGTAAAGTGTAAAGAAGAGAACATGTGTTGACATTCTGCCAATATTTGAAGAACATGAGTAGATGAAAAAGGTGAAAGATTTATTTTAAGCAGTAAACTCCATAGTTATAATTGTCCACAAGATAATTCAGGCAGATGTTTCATCTCAGTATCAGGCAATATTCCTGACAATCAGCCTCCACAAGAATTTATAAAAAGACCCATGATTTGCCTTTAAAACTAAGCCCAAACTGGAAGTTGAATGCAATTGTGTGTTGTAAGGATGAGGAAAACATGACAAAACCCACTTTTCTAACCTCATACCTCAGTCACGAGTTTGGAAGTGTTGAGTGACTGGGGTTTCCTATCCTCGTGACAGGTTTCTTGGATCTATACTGACAAAGAGTCTTTAGAAATGGCAATGGGCACTAGCCATAGGAAGGAAATTTTGATACTGGGTCAGTGCAAGTATTTACCTGTACAGAGATACCAAGCTATGTCATGTCCGAGTGTAAATTTCCACAATTCCCAGGTCTTCTGAGGGACCAAAGTAAGGTGTCAAGTCACGTTGGCAATAGGAGCCTGGTGTGGAGGCTGCTAGCTCCTGCAGTGCTTCATTCCAGCTGTCTTTCCCTGTAGACTCTTTAGAGACTCAGGGTAACTAGGATCAACTAGATATCCCAGATAGGTGTTGAAAATTAATATAAGTTGAGGCCAAAGTGTATCTTCTGCTCTGGAGTGGTATTGTTCCCTCTCCTTTTATTGCTCTTTGTAGTGATCCTGTGTGTTACATCTTTTCTTAAATTAAATGTGCAACCGAAATCATAACTTTGTGTCCTGTTGACCTCTGGCAATGACTGTGTGTGTTGTACAGCACTCAGGATAATAAGAGTTCACCCGACTGGGTCCCATGGGCTTTACTTTCATACAAATAATTATTGGTACCATTAGGATAAATGATCTTTTAGATATCTGAGAAAATTATTTCCAAAGAAAGAAAAAAAAGAAAAACAGAAAACAAATACCATAATATTAAACTCATTTGACAAGGGTATGTAAGATAAAGGAAATTAAAACAGCACAGAGGGTGGGGAAAGGAATGGGAAAACAAAAAGTAAAATACAAAAATCACTTTCAAAGAGGGAGGGGTACAAAAGGAGTAGGAATATGCTTTTAAAATTTTGTGGTCACAGAAGAAGGAACACCACAATGTGTCACATTAATAAGCATTGTAAGTAGGGACATTGATTAACTCAGGAATGACTTATTATAATATAAATGACAGGACATAATGGAACTGAAGTGACAAGGTATGCAATGTGTATTAAAGAAAGTAAAATGAAAGCTAAAGTCCTGTGGGAGAAGTAAACCCCTAGAAAAGTTTGTAACAAGTTTGTTAAAAACTGGGTTTGGAAGTTGGGAGCTTAGGAGGGGCAAGGAAACAGAACAGAGTCTGGGCAGAAAGCAAGATGCTTGGTATGCTGTGACTGAAGCTAGAAAAAAGTACCAAAAAAAAGCTATTAAAACAAAAGGAAATGATAGCATGGCAGAATGCGTATATTACCTAAAGGAAGAGAGAATAAACCCATTTTTTCTGTACATAACACTTACCATACCTTAGTCAAATGGCAGTGCTCAGCTAATAATTGAGCCTCTGTAAGTCTAAATCACACAGCAGGATTTTAAAGGACTCACATTCTTAAGATTAAGAAAATGCACACACCTTCCTATCACTGTCAAAAAAACTAGGTAATTTTACCCAAATGTCCTGAAATGCATATAATTTGATAAATGTTTTTAAAAGGGTTACCAGAAGTGCTGTCTGTGACATTAGGAAAGTCTTTGTATGCCACAGTAATCATGACCACAAAATACATCCTAGTGAAAAATGACTGCCTCTGCTAAGGAAATGAAAGGGAGTTTGTGTTAGTGTGGATACACATCACTTACCTGTTTCTGTAAAATTACTGGTTTTGTTTGAATTACAAAATACCCAGAAGTTTTGTATTCCTTAACATGTTAATTTCTGCAAATATTAAATGACTCGGATTACAACTGCAACGCTAACTTCAGAAAAGATACCAAGAAGGCTCACCAAAACCAGCGCATTTGCATGCTTAGCGAAAAACAAGTCAGGGCAGAAGGATATATACTGCATTACAAGATATGCTATGCCTCATGAAATGAGCACAAATGAAGTGGGACAGGGAGAAGAAAATGATGAAATGGTGGAACTGAGGAGATGTGTTCAGACAGAAGAGTGACTGCAAATGAAGCTGCAAAGCCCGGGCTCAGCAGTGTGAAATGAATGTGTAGGTTAAATTATTTTGTTGGCAGGACCCTGAAAACTAAGAGCAGACATTTTGAATCTGGCATATTCAAGATTTTGGGTATTATAAAAACTGAATATCATTGAGGTGAACTATAAAGAAATGCATAGAAGGCAATAAAGAAGAAAATATGCCATGAATATCAGCTAGAAAGATTAATAACATAATGGAACCAATGAGAAAGTCATTTTATGCTGGATATCATAGTATTATTATTTTCTTTAGCCTTATGCTTTTGGACTACGTATGCTAGGTATTTGAAATGCTTGTTTCACATTCTGCATTATGTGAGCAGATTACAGAATGCCTGGAGAGGCATTTGTGACACATGCCTCACCATTTTTAGTCAGTGAAAATTAGAAGTCGTTTGTACTGATTCAATTTTGTAAGTATTTTTAGTAAAATTAGAGGCTCTGCTAGAACACTCTGATACATTCTTGAGACCACTAAAATGCTGCCATGGCTAGCCTGGCAGTCAAGTGAAATTTTTGAAAGCAAGCACACCATTTATACAGTTAATGTAAGCCGCTTCGGAGAGTGGTACTAAAGTATTACATCCAAACAGTGATCAATTAAATATGTTATAGAAGTGTGTTACCTCTGCAGCAGGAGCTGGACCAGTTAAGTAATTGTTCTTTTAAGAAGCATGATTAGGACAAAAGTGCAAAAAAATTAAGACCAATGGAGATGATTTAGAAATCAGAGGCAGAGCATGTCAGAGAGAGGAGATTGCAACTCAAAATAAAGAAAACAAAAATCCTGAGCTATGACTAATGAGGGCACACATAAATGCAGCAAAAATAAATTTAAAATAAATTTCTGAAAGGAGTCAGTACCTGGCATTTCAGAGAAGTCTTTCAGCTGACATTAGAGTCCTCCATAAAGCCTGTAAGAAGTTCATTCAATGCCAAGGGTGCTGAGGGTAAAACGGACTGAAAAATCTAGCATTTGAGATAGCAAGAGTAGTATTAGAGAGAGCAATGTGAGGGAAGTTGCACAAGCTAGATAAAAAATGATAGAAAAAAAATATCCAAAGTCACAAGAATTTTAAAATGTTGCATACTCCAAGTGCTGAATCTCAAAGAATTTCAGTTGTCATCATAAGCAAATATGTTTGGCCTAAAAGGAAGGAAAAAAATACCATGTCTTGTTTTGTGTTAGTGTCCCGTGGCATGAGGAACTATTGATTAGTCCACATAGCTGATGTCTGCTCTGTGATACTGGAAATTGGGAGCTGAATGAGAAAAGCTTAATGAAGGATTAAAAAAGGTAAGTTGACACACAGACTGCTCGTGAGTGTTATCTCAGAGTGGAGTTATTCTGTAGCTGGTACTCAATGATTCATATATCCTATAGACGAAGTTGGGCATTACACTAACTAAATATTCCTCTGCTTATATAAGGAAAGAGAATTTTTAAAGTTTAATTAATGAGAAACAGTATTTGCCTGACAACCAGAAGTACCTTTCACAGTGAGTTTAAAGATAAGTCAGGATACAGACTGAGAGTTAAAGTCGAAGTGGTTTTCCAAAGACTCAGATAGTAAACTTCAATTAACATTAACAAGACCTATGTCATTAAACCAAAATGCAGTTTCAAGACGTGAATTTTAAATCCTGACACGGGCTTCTGCAACTGGACAAACTAGGAGTGTAAAGAATAAGCAGTTTAAGTGGGTAACTAAGGAGTTAAGTTTGGAGGGAATGAGCTCTCGTGAGGCTCCAGCTCTCATTTTGTTAGGGTCACAGACAACTGGGGAATTTCACTACCTGCAGGCCCCCCACCCACAAGCGAATTACCTGTACTAAACTCAGAACATGTCAACAATAAATATTTTCCAAACACAGTACATAATTGTCGGACAAGTGCCTGTCCCCTCTCCATGTCCCCCAGGTTGACACTTTACTGAGAATCCACATCCTTACAGCTGAACTGTATCTCCTCACTGAAATTAATGGGTAATTTTCTATTTATTTGAATAGAAGAGAGACATTTATGTAGTCAGTGATATCTGAAGAAACTATCATCCCTATCACCACCTTTCTTCACTCACTTATACCTTACCCTTTTGCCCTGGAGATTTCCACTCTCAGAAGTCCCGCATGCATTGCTATTTCTCTTTTCTGTATATTCTTTCCTTCCTCAGGGTTTTCTCTATTTGTGTGCCCTCTGGCCTCCAATCCTATTATCTCATCCTTCCTTCTGAAAAGCAGGCAATCTTTTCTTCCTGGTTCAAATACCTTTCCTTGGTCCTAGAAAGTCATCATCAACCTCAACTTCACTCAGATTACACTCCCATCCTGGCTTTCAGCATTTCTGGCTTTCAGTTAAATCCTTCTGATGCCCCTGTGTGCCATGTACCCTCCTGTCCTGTGAAATCGCCTCTCATCTCTGCTTCTGCCCTCCCACCCCACCGCCATCCATCCACTTCTGTAGCTTTTCTTCCAGGACTCTGGAGTTCTTCCTCCCTCCTCTTTGGGAAGTCCCCTCTTTTTCTGCTTCCTGGTCCCACTGCTTCTCCTCCCGTGGGACTTCCCTGCCTGTAAGCTCTTGTTCAGAGTTGTCTTCCACATTAGGTCTGCCTCATCTTCTGTCCTGACAGGACACACAGCCACCCCTCTGCTTGCTTCAGGTTTTTCCACTGCCAGGAGCTGCTTCATCTGTGCAGTTTGTTGCTGCCTCATACTCACTGGGACTCCCAGGAGCTGTCACGGACCATGAAGAACCACGAGCTGTTTCTGTGTGCTAGCACCTTTCTGATCCCCAGCAGCTCAGCACCCTACCTCCTAGGCCAGGCTGCTCCCATTCTAGGCTGTGGTGGGAAAACTATTCATCCTGGGTCAGCGTTAAGGTTTTCACAGTGAAATATCAAATTGTAGAGCAGAAAATAGTCACTCATATACATAGATAGTATAAAATATATTGTTTTACCAAACTATTACTTTCTCTTGATACCATATGTGCTTTGACAGAACAGAAAATGTTGTAGATAACACCTCATTGTATTTGGAATTTTTGAAGTTCTGCATATGTTTGATTACAAAAAGGCACCTATTTTCTTTCTAGTTTGAAGTAGCACAGAGCAAAATACTTCTTTCTGGTCCACACAGTTTCAAAAGTGACTCCAACTCATTGATTAATCAATCAAATTAAAAGGTTGATTTATCCTAGTAACTTCACCATAATGTAAAAGGTCTTCTTGAAAGACAGTCCACTGAACTTAACCACAGTGGGAGGTCTCCATCCGTTCTGAGCTTATAAGACTGGTAAAACTTTTTGAGTGCCATAAAGAAATTAAATGTGTGGACACTTAATGATGACGATGTTGAATGGAATTATTAATGATACTCTTACAGTAATTATTTATGTGTATGTGTCTTCCCAACAGGGGTACTTAAGAAACTACACTCACATCTTCCCTCTCAAAACAGTTCAGCAGATTCACCAGCTGCATGATGGCATGCTTGTTGTGGCAGATACTTGATGCTTGCCAGACATATTTCTATCTTCTCTTTTGCACAGCCTTTGTAAATCTTGGCATTTGTTGTGAATTTGTTTTATTGAATGAATTGTTCATATCTTTGTTCTACTTCTTCCTGTAGTTTTCCCCAGTCATATCTTTTATTCTGCTTAATGTGACTTTGCTTGTCATTGAAAGACATGCAATACCTCAGCAGCTGCTGCAGCCAGGCTTTCACCTTGTTCTGAGTTTTCTTCTGGTTCCTTCCTTCACTGACAATTTAGGAAATTTTATTTGGACTCTCATCATAACTAGTTTTCAACTTTCCCTTGGTGACTCAGTCTTTGCCAGCTGCTTTCCCAGCCTTTAACCAGATGATAAAATGTCTAGTTCTGAGCATCTAATTTCTTTGTCAATGTCAATCGTTTCTTGAAGTGACGGTCCATTTAACAGCTCTAAAAACTACTTTGTCCATCAATGCCTTGACTCTTTTTCGATTTTAAAAACTTTGAATGTTAGTGCTTACAAAAATACACGGCAAGATACTCTCAAGTGTGAATGAATGTTTCTTGGTTCCATATTCAAAATCTAATCTTCCACAGAGAAGTTACATGTATTCTTTTTTATTTATCATGTTCTGAAGTTACATGTGCATTTTAATTTGTCACACTTAAATCCTCCACAAGTTGGGAAATAATTTGTGAAAAATACATGTTGTCCACAAGAAACAGTGAAGTTTTTTTCTGGAAGAATTAGAGTCCTACTCCCAGCTCTGCCACACTTGTGCGAGTTCTGGCAGGTCATTTTGTGCTCCTCAGTTAATCCCGGGGAAAAAATGAAGCTGTATCCATCTTCTCAGTCTATAATAAGGACAAACCAGTTTTCTAAGCAAAGTTTAAGAGCAGCTGTAGCAGAGCTTTAGAATGAGAGCTACTTGTACCGGATAATGGTAATCATTATCATTTACTGTGTCGGATACCTAGACATGTATGTATAAATGTGATACAGATCATGGTGCCTATTTGTATGGCACTAAAATTGGACTCCAGTATGAGAAAATTAGCTTTGCTTGCCTGTGTGCATGATGAGAGCACAATTTTCAGTGCTGTCAGCACTATTCGTATGAAACTTATTACGGGTAATAACATTACTGTAAAATCAATGCTTAAAAATAAAGGTGATGTAATATTTGTATACACTACAGAATAAAACATACTTTAAATGAAATAGACTAATTTTATTGATGGTGTCAAAGAAATGGATGTCTTTCTTGATGAAAAATGTGAATAGAGCCCAGGCCATGGTCAGTAGTGTATCCTGAAATTTAATATGTCAAGCAAAAATCCGTGCTACTTTTTTCTAGGAATTTGAATGTATCAGCTAGATTCCTTGACATAGTATATGCATAAATCACAATTATTAAGTTGATTTTAATAAAATGTAACCAATGATTGACATCAGCATTATAAAATCTATAAATATAGATGTAAACCTGAGACTATTTTTCTAAGTCATGCTATCAGGTCTCTTTCTCTCCTGTATGTGTCTAAAAACGACTGCTCCAGACTTGATTTAGAATTTTTTTCTCTTTCTTGGCTTAGGGCAGATCTTTAATGTTTTTTAATCTCATTTTTTTATTTACTGGATTTCAGCAATGTGATAAGTATGATCTGAAGGACAATAAACCTTTTTAACACACATACAGTTGACTGACCTAAAATAATTGAAAAGTAAAGGCTCCTGACACTTGAATAATGCTAGTTGAAGTTAGATTGGACTTTCAGCAGAATTTGTAATATCTGGTCTATACTAATTTCTTTACCTATATAATGACAATATACTCTGTTGCTCACATACCAGGTTAAAATACAATTTGATCTTCACAGGAGACAAAACCTGTGGAAAAGAAATCATCTTAGGTACACAGGTTGTTCAAACAGAAAACCCAGACATCTCACTGGTATAGTACAATTAAAGCACATTTGTCTTTACAGAAACAATATCTACTGTGTTCTAGTAGAAAAATGAATGTCAGCTAACAATCTAAAAGCAATAAACAATAAACCTAAATTATAGTAAAAGTCAATTAGTATGCCAATTAGTCTATATTGCAAGCAACTTACATGAAAAATCTTATTTTTCACTGTCATACAAGGTGTCAAAGAATGAACTCTGTCATTTAGGATTCACTAATAATTGTAAAGGGGAGTTTGACGGATTATGATGTGACTCCATAAAGTAGTAATGCAAAATAGCTACTCACCAAATGGTAAAAGCTTTTATACTTCAGCAGCTTTTAAAAGGGTACACACAGTAATAGAAACTCACTTTGCAAAAAGACAAATAAATCTGGTGATGCATATGCTTTGTGTCAGTTTCATGTGGTTCCTAAACAAGACTTTTACTGAAAATGTTCTCAGTGCAGGAAGATAATAACGTGGAGAAAAACACATTCATCAAGTACAACACACAAAAACCAAGACCTCACACTTTATTCTTCTGGGAAAGACATACAAAAGTTAATAATCTGTTCATAGCTATAGAGTTCTCTATCTAAGAATGTAAAAGGTACTGTAAAGGCAAAGACTATGTTATGCAAATATCACAAGCATGAGGAGACCATGCAGTTCATTTCACAGCAGAAGATAATCAGCTTTCTCACTTGACTTTAACTTCAAAACAGAAGCATCTTACTTCTGAAAGAGCTGAACATGCAGAAGTTCAGCCTACATGTTTGTTTCCATTTGTTTCTTCCAGCCCTTGGCTATGATTTTGTAAGGCTTGCACATGGGTGAATTGAAATCTACTGCTTATTTTTGGCTGAGTTCTTCATTTGGCTTTTGTCCTGTAAAAAGCATAAGCAGCCTTTGTGGAAGGCTCGTGAAAGCATCTAATTATCTCCATGTAATGGTAGTATGAATTTATATTACCTACAAAGCACTTTGGCTTAGATGAGTAGAAACTTCTGTGGTCAGTTTTACCAAACAAGCCTTGAGAAGCCTACTTTTGGCTGAAAAGATCAGGGCTATGTTACGTTTCTGTGTCTGGAAATTGATTTTACTCAAAGCAAACATCACATTTGACTAACACAAAAAAACTACTAGTCTAGCTTCCTTGAGTCCAGCACGAGGTTGGATCTTTCTTCCTACTCTGAGATTTGGTACATCTACCTTTTCTAGTTTAATCCCTCCATGAATTTATTCCCTTTTTCTGTAATTATAGTAATGATTTTTTGTTCGTTTGTTTGTAGTAAGTAACTCTTTGCTTTTCGTCATGGAATATGATAGGGGAAAATACAAATACAGTAGTGAAAAAGAAAGCAGAAAGAAGTATGATAGACAAAACTAAGGACATTTATTTGTGATAAAGAATACTACCCAACTAAATAATGCCAGAAAAAAAGTCCTGAGTTCTAGAAAATGTCCAGTCTTGGAGGTATTGATTAATGCCTGATACTTTTGGAAAAATACACCCTTTCTCCATGTATTTATTTAAATTATTTCCTTGGAAATAATTACCACCTGGTTCCATGATGCATTCATGATCATAGATTACTCTGAGGATGCAGGGAATATGTACATTTTTAATGCTTTTTTTGAAGTACATGATTCTTTGAACCACATTTATGAGAACTGACTTTCAAAACATGAAGCGGCTGAGAGACCTCAAATACAACCCATGTCTCCAGGGTTTGCTCCTGTCACAACCCCTGTGGCTAAGAGAGAGCAGAGAGCCAGTGTGGTGCTTGGTCATGACATTCTTCGAGTTCGTAGTATGTTCTGTATTTCATTTGGATGAATAATGAGTTTAAACGAGACAAGCTATCATATAAGCTAATGGTCCACTGTGTTTCTGTTGTGTGTAAGTATGTGGGGAAAAAAAGACCACACTTTTCACAGTTAATTCAGTGGTTTGGATAAACCCCTGTATAGAAGTGTTTTCAGTATAGAAGGCATCTTTAAGAAGTTATGTGAATGCTTGTTGCAGTCTTCCAAAGATTTCAGGAGTGTTTGAGAAGAGTGAAGCTAAAATCCCACCCCAAACAACAACCAAGTGAGTGCTCAACGCTTCTTTATTACATGAGAGCATGCTAGTAGCAGAGCCCTAATTTTTTGCATTCAGCACCTGCCTGCTCCTGGCACAGGAGTGTTCTTTTCAGATGTGCCAATATAAATTTGAGTTTGCCCTCAAGTTCATCTGATTGAAGTGCTTGGGAACACCTCAGGGACTGCTTCATAGTCACTACATACAAGGACTCAGGAAAGAATCTGGAAAGGATCTCTTCAAGAAAAAATGCCTCAGGATGATAGTACTGACTTTGGGAGTCAACTATAACCTAGTGGTACTGTAGGTACAACTACAGTCATAATTTGAGATGGAGTAGATGTTTCCAGCCCTGCATCAGAAATATGCTCTGATAAGGAATGTGTTATTATATTGTCAGTGTTTGGTTGCATGAAGATAATATTTGCTGCCAAATGTTGCTGAATTATTTTCCTGGTGTACATTTTGCAATGCATTTCTAATGCGATCACTTATTATTTAGTTCTCTCTGTATTTGATGAAAGCATAAATTAAGATAAAGTGCATAGAGGTTACTGATGCTTTCTGATAATAAACTAAAACTGTTGATTAAGCAGATGATGAGTTTAAGTCAACATCCTTTGTATTAAAATGCTTGATGTGGATTTATGGACTAACCTCACAACAGTTTCACAAGTATAAAAGAAATGTTAAATAATGATAAGGAATATTTTACTTTAGCATAATTTAATATCTACAGTTTTAATACAGAAAGTCATTTAAGTAAGAAAGGACATAATTAAGCCCTATCAATATACTGAACTGTTTATGTTTCAGATTAAAACATCACAAGTAGTCTTGTTCTTTCATCTTGATTAGGCAATGTATTTGTTTTGGATTTCCATGGATATTTAATGAATGTTATCTGTTTGAATGAATCTCTCTCTTTTTTTTTTTTTTTTTTAGAACAGTCTAAGAACTAAGTTTGCCATTTCGATGGCACTTACAAGTTACAAACTCAGCAGTATCAGTACTAGGCATAAATTCTCCTGTTCTCCCATTCTTGGGACATGAAATGGGAGAAATTTTTGTAATGAAGCAGTTACTTCATACTTCTTTTGGTGGTTCCTGTCTTCCTTCATCAAGAATTTTTCTACCACCAGATGAGATACTTGTCCATGCTGCTTACTTAAAGAAATGCCTTTGGAGTCAGTTTTGGAAGGATTCATGTGATTTTCCTGGGACTCCTTCAAGTGGTTCTTCTTCATTTTGGATCATCTCCATTACAGAGCAGAGAATGTTTATGGACCACCATGGGCACAGGCTGCCATTGTGCGTCATCTCCAGCCGTGCCACTCCATCTTCTGGTGACAGAGCCTGAAGAGTCCTTTCTAGATTATCCTTGACGTGGCTTGATACAAAACCCCCTACCCTTTTGTTCTGAACTCAGACTGGATTCAGGTGCTTACGTGGCACCATGTGGATGAGAAACATTGGCCTTGGCTTTCACCATGGAGCTTTTCAGGATGGGCTTATCAAATGCTTCCCCACAAGGCAGGACATGTGCTGGTCCAGGATTCTTTTCACTTCAGCTTATTTCAGAGAAACACATTCGCTTTAACACTGTTTAAAAGGTACTTTCAAGTTATGGATTTCATTCAACTCCAAATTAGCAAACATCAACAATGAATATTGGTCCTTTTCTTTCCTTGGACTTTCCTGAATACTTTGTATTCAGCCTTTGGCATAGCTAGATTAGCTCATTACAGCTAAAAGAAAAAGAAAAGGAAAAAGAAATGGTTTGAATGTATCCAATAACTGTTCAATATTCTCAGCGGTCCCCAAAATGACATTAAGAAGAATACCATGCTTTCCATCATAACAAAATCTAAGGTTATTCAGTATTGTTTGAAATACAAATAATATAGAATTATTTTACTATTAAATTGAAAAGCTTGCAGCTGACAGCAGTTCATTTTTTTGGAGTTATTGTGTTAAGATCCTGTAAATCTACTTGTAATGCTGAATAAGAATGATCCATGGATTAAAAATCAGTGAGGAGCTTTACAGAACAAAGCAAATAAAATACAATAGTAACCTTACCCTTCAGATACAGGACAAGTATAATCTGCACAGCAGACAAGATGGGCAAGATCTACATGGGCTAAGAGAAATTAATCAAACTGTACTGCAAAGCTTTGGCCTGAAATCTGGAAATGCTTTGAAAAGTCAATAAAGGAGGCCTTATCCCCAGCAGGAGTAAATCCATCAGATAAAGTCATTGCAGCCACATCCACTTACATCAGTTGAAGATCTGCCACAATGTTTTGTAAAATTAATGGACTACACTATATTGCTTTCATTTTTCTGGTAGTAGGCTGGAAAGGTAATTATACACAGCTTCATCCCCAAAAGTACTGTCTAATAGAACTGGGTTTTGCCTTGCAGTGATATATAAAAACATACAGAGAGAAGCTAAGTGCCAGAGGGCTTGATTCTTCTCAGCCTCACACATCGTATTCATGTACACCATGGCTGAATAAGTATAAACTACTACTTTCCCAGTTGGGTACATATTGTTGAGTGAAACAACCCAGAAAACTAAAATGAAAGCAAACATGGAAGTCAGGAGAGGAAAGACCTAGTTCTCCTTTATACAATCATTGATATTTCTTGAAATTTGTATTTAACACAATGAATAAAACTGCTTACTTGATAAATCAGAAAAGTGAAGGTTTCAAAGGAAAATACAGCAAATACTACACTAAACAAAGAAATAGATTTCAGGGATAGAAAAAATCATGGACATGGTACTTAACGCTGAATTTTTGGTTTTGGTTTGGTTTACAGAATCACCGAATCACAGAATCATTAAGGTTGGAAAAGACCTTTAAGATCATCAAGTCCAACCATCAACCCAACACTACTGTGCCCACTAAACCATGTCCCGAAGCGTCACATCCACAAGTTTTTTGAACACTTCCAGTGATGAAGTGTAGTATAATTCATTTTAGTTTATTTCATTTTTAGTTTTTCCAATGCACTGAAATGCACTAAAACAAGGAATTAATAAAAGAAGTCTATTTAATGTGAAAAAAGAGAAAAATGCAGTTAACTCCAACTTACTTGAGAGGTGAACAATTCCTATCAAAGCAGGAAACAGTAAGTCCTTATCTTGTAATTAAAGTGCTTGAATAGGAAGCACCAGGGGAATAGTCTAAATACAGTAGTATAGCTTTTAGTTAACAAAAGTAAAATGAAAAATAGTATGGGTATTCACTGCATAAATCAGTACAGAAAGTAATCCCATACTTTGAGTCTAATTTTGACTCATTGACCAGCTGGATTTGGTATGTTTACAAGCCTGAAAATCAAGCCTTTTGAAATGAAAAGTGTGGAAAATAGACTGGTGTCTTCTTAGTGAAATTGATATTATGTAGAACCAGTGTTCTACCTTAATATGAAATTACGAATGGGATTTTCAAAGGAGCCGAAGGGAATTAAAGTTTCCAACTCCTGTTGAATTTTATTAGGATTTAGAATTCTAATTCCCTCATGCTTCTTTGACAATCTCAGACTAAATATTTACCTTCTCTATGCCTCTTATGCCCTTTCTGCATTATTTACAACATTCAAAGACACCACTGCTCTCTGGAGCATATTGCAATTGTGTAGTATGTTCTCAACCATTTTATCTGCTTGTGCTCAGAATAGTTAGCCAAAATTTGAACATATATGTTTGTAGTAGAAGAAATGAAATTGGATTGAAGAATTAGGACTTTTAAAAAATTGATCCTGTTATTTACAAGCAATGTATGTTCCTTCTGACTTCCCTAAAGACAGCAAGTATGAAGCAAAGCCAGTTCCTTCCCCAGGATTCTCCAGATGACCTTCCAACAGGACTCTGGCAGAAGGGCCACCTTGAGCTTTATGACTCCTAACGCTTTTGTCTCTAGAGCTTTCCTCTGACATCTACAGCTGCAGCCAAGTGCTGCCACTCATTGGCCACAATCTGCAAAATAAAACTCTGCCTTTTTTGGGGTGTTTATCTAGTCCACTGAAATCTCATCCATCTTCATTGTTTAGCTTCTAGTTTTCCATATGATCCGTGCTCTGGGTATTGGCTCCTTAACAAATGATACTAGCTGCTTTTTTAATCTATCCTGAGTAAATTGTGTCTTCTGCGTTCCTCAGTTTCAGTTACAACTTATCAACTAATAGCACAACAAGGAAATCTTCACCTATGACCTGTTTTCCAGATAATGTCTTCTATCGAGTAATTTAGCATAAACTTTTGAGAGAATAGAGTTGCTTCTAGATCAAATGATTTATTAATCCCCCAAACGTATCTTCTTATTAACTAATTGACCATTTCATATCTTGTCCTGTTTCTTGGGTTTTTGACTCTACTTTTCAGGATCTTCTGACTCCTGAGGGGAGAGAGATACAAATGTCATCTATCTGGAGTTCTGTAAGGCCTTTGACATGGTCCCCCACAACATCCTTCTCTCTCAACTGGGGAGACATGGATTTGATGGGTGGACTGTTGGGTGGATGAGGAATTGGTTGGATGGCCGCACCCAGAGGGTAGTGGTCAACAGCTCAATGTCCAGATGGAGATCGGTGATAAGTGGTGTCCCTGAGGGGTCCATATTGGGACCAGTACTCTTTAATATCTTCATCAATGACATAGACAGTGGGATAGAGTGCACCCTCAGCAAGTTTGCAGATGATGCCAAGCTTAGTGATGCAGTTGACACGCCTGACGGACGGGATGCCATCCAGAGGGACCTGGACAAGCTTGAGGAATAGGCCTGTGTGAACTTCATGAGGTTCAACAAGGCCAAGTGCAGGGTCCTGCACCTGGGTCAAGGCAACTCCCAGTATCAGCACAGGCTGGGGGATGAAGGGATTGAGAGAAGTCCTGCTGAGAAGGATTTGGGGGTACAGCTGGGTGAAAAGCTGGACATGAGCTGGCAATGTGCGCTTGCAGCCCAGAAGGCCAAGCATATCCTGGGCTGAATCCAAAGCAGCGTGGCCATCAGGTCATGGGAGAAGATTCTGCCCCTCTACTCCACTCTGGTGAGAGCCCAGATACATGATGCATCCAGCTCTGGAGCCCTCAGCACAGGAAACACATGGACCTGCTATGGAATTGATATTAACTGTTGGTATCTAGAACCTCACTAGGTTTCTATCCTGTTAATTCCCTTTAGATAGAGGTCAGCTTTTCTGTGGCATTGTCTTCCTCCAAGGAGCAGCTGGGAACCGATATGATCTAACCTCTTGTCATTTTTGTGGTAAAGACCTGGAGCTCTAGTAATTTTACAAGCAAAATCCACATTTGTTTCAATGGGCCGTAGATGAAACCTGATTTGAATCTCTTTTCTTAAAGAGACATCATACACTTAGCTAACTGTTATAGTTCACAAAATTTAATGTTGCGTGTTTTGTATCTGATACAGAAGAGGCAACTTTTCAAGTTCCTGCAGCTGCGCAGCCTAAATCTTGGCACAATCTACTAATATATCTTAGACAGAAATATGACCCCATAAAAGTAGAGTATTATGAGCACTAAAGCTCTGCTATGTCTCAGTCAAAATATCAGGGTTTTTTACTGTAGTATGCTGCTCAGTATTCACGGAAGAGAGTGTGATTAAAGAACCACTCTTGCTTTTGGTGTGCCGATTCAATAATTATTGTCTTTGTTTCTTTTAATACATGCACAAGGTCTCATCCCACACAAAACATGATATCATAAAGCTAAGGTAATAGTAGAGTGAGACATCTTTCATAGTGGTAGTGACAAACGCTGTGTGGTTTTTCAATGTTTATGAACATCAACACTGTATTCACAAACTTATTTCAACATCCTAGAAATGTATCCCTTCTATACTAAAAGAGAAAAAAAAAATATCCCTTGGAATGACTGAGGTAGAGCAGGATAAAGAGAAGACAAATGTGGCTTTTAATTACTTTTATGCATGCAGACCTCAAGGGATAGAAGAACACAAAACGTCTTCTGTAATTTTTGAAGACAAAGGAGAGCTTCTAAATTGCTTTAGCACTGTCTGGGCTCCTTACAGAGCACCCAGAGCTGCTTCATTGCTCAGGCTTTTCCACTATCTCATCCCTAACTTTTTTTTTGTCATCCGTAGTACTTACGTGTTTCCTGTCCCAGGGCTTTCTAGTGCCAACATATCACAGCTTCTCCAGGGCCTACATCAGGGTTCATCCCGGTCAATGGGAGAGTTCTCCCTCTGTAACACAAACCCTATGTGCAGAGGGACGCTCTTACCTCAGTCCTGCCTTGGGCTATGTAACAGCCAGGGCAGCATTTTGAAACAATGCACTACGGTAGCAACGCAGATTGATGTCAAAGGTCTTTAAATGGCAAGTGACTAAAATGCTTATCTGTTTTACTTAATTTTTAAGAGGCTATTTTAAGAGAATAAAAACCCATAAATGTTTTATGAGAAGAAATATTTTATGTAACACTACTTCATACACTTGGAAATTTAAAATCTAATGTTGTGAGTATCTTCTTGGTTGATTGCTGGCAGCTTTTTGGCTAAAATGATTGATCACTGTGCGTAAGAAAAAGTGCCCTCTGATTTCTGTGTGCTGAGGTTCTGATCCAGGAAGTCCAACAGAGTCTAAATGGACGGTCCCTCCAGCTGCTTACCTTTTCATCCTTCTTTCTCAGTGTGTACTTTATGAGGTTGGGAGATCCCTGCAATGATCTGACTCTTCTGGGGTCTGTTATTAATTGCCATTCTCAGTACAGACTCTTTTCTGCTCCAGATGTTCATGAAGTCTGATGCGCACCAGGAATATCTTGTTACAATTAAACCATACTAATCAGTACACACATAAGTTACTTGGTATGGGAGCTCCACACTAAGTATGGAAAAGGTAAAGAAAGAAAGAAAGACTTTTTTTTTTTTTTCCTGTAAATCATGTAAGGCTAAGGTTTCATGACACACAATGTGAAAAGTTTCTGTAACATATATATTTATCACACACACTGCATTCTCTTTCATTGCTAATTTTCTTTTGTCAAAAAAGAAATTGACTTTGTCTGGCAAGACTATTTGTATTGATTTACAAGTAATAATTACAGCTTTGGCCCCATTTTTGACTGCCGTAAGGGTTTTCCAATCAGTCTTGGACACCTGGCCATCAATCTTCTGGGACCAGCACTCTTCCCTAGACATCTCTAGTCTCCACTCTGCAGACTGGTGACAAAAATTGCGAAGCACTTGGGATCTTTCTATTCAGTTTGACAACTCAACAAGTCCAGTGTCAGGTAAGCACCTACACTCTTCCTTCCTGGAAATGACAGCATAAAATAATGATCTCCAAAACAGTCTGATTTGGAACAGAGACCTTACAGAGAAAATGGATATTAAGAGAATAAACACATCTAAACATGTCCTCTTTGCCTGGGAGCTGACAAAAAACAAGATGCAGAACTTGAGAAGATTAAGGCCAAATCCATAAAAGGATTTATGTGTCTGGGTCCTTTTCAGTAGACTCCAGTACATGGGGGAGAGAGTCAGCTCTTGACACAAAAACCTTGCTTAGAGCCACAGAAAATCATATCCCCTCCAGGATTCAAAGCCCAACGTCTTTCCTGAATGAAAACACAAGTAAGAATTGGTCCTGACAGAGAAATATTCTCCCCATTGCCTCTCCACATTCTAACAAATCAAGAAGATTAAAAAAAGAGGGAAAAAAAAGGAAGGAAATAGGATCTACAAGTTTAAACTTCTCTTGTATTCACCAGTTCAGTAATTTTTCATTATTTTTTTTCCTTGTTTCTGTTCCACTGAAAGGCAAAATTGCTGCTGAGAAGTCCTAAGAAGTTCTTCGTCCCTCCATTCCTTCGTGCCCAATGGATTCTGTATGGTATGATACAATGCCATTTAAGGCCGTTCCATTTGCACCCATTTAGTAGGTAGCCAATACACCCGTTAATGCTTGTAAAGTTGTGTGTCTCCCAAAACTAGGAAAATCAGGAGTGTGTATCTGCCCTTTGCTGTAACTCTGCTTGAAGGCCTGGCCTCATCCACAGCCCCACTGCAAGGGATATATTGTCATACTGCTTCAGACTGGGGCTTTGTTTGTCTCGGAGAAGGCTACCTGTTTCCAAGAAGAGAGGTTTTGCCAGTCACCATGCAGAGGTTGTACAAAGAGACTACTATGTCTATGAATCCTAAGCAGAATGAAAAAGAGGATGCAATATGCAGGATGGTAGCACAGCTCAAAACTCTTCAGTTCCGATACCTACCTTTCCTCCTTTCTGCTTTCCCTCTGCATTCCCCACTTGGAGACTGGAGGAGGCAATGCCATGCTGGAGCACTGACAGTAATTCTGAGATAATATCTGCAACAGAAGTCTGTCCCGTATGACTGCTTAGAAAACGTATAGCTGAAAACACCTTACTTTAGCATACATGAATAATAAGGATATTCTTATGAGGACTAAAGAGCTCAGGTTTCACACTTGCAGGATTTGGAGTGCTGGAGGTTATAATAGAGATGGACATTAGTTAATAAACCTTCTGGGAACTCTTGGCTGGAAACTACGACATGTTTCATCTCCCGAGCTAGGAAGCAAACAATCAAGGGATTTGCTTGAAAGGTTTTGCTTTGTGTCAAAAGAAGTACTAAGATTCATGTAAAGCCTAAAGAGAGGCCGTCGATGCCTGGAGTTAGGATATGGCGTGTGGAAAACATGGAGTGGTAACAGCAAGGCATCTGACAGAGCTTCTAGTTTCTTGTGTCTTTCTCATATTCATTGATTAGCTCTGATGAAAGCTGCCGACTGCCAGATCAGGTAGTATCTAACTGAAAATCTGGTTACTTTTGCTAGGTTTATCACTAACCATTTGATTTAAAAAAGTTAAAAGCAGTCAGTCACTAACCTCAGCTTACAGTTACTAGTCTTTGTTATTAAAATCTTTCATCAAAGCACGGTGGGAGATGAGGCCTTCTTCAGCTTATTATCTGTGTGTATACGTAAATATTGTTTATGCCTTTATTACTATCAAGAAGAATAAAATAGCCTCGTGCTGGTAACAAAAAATAAGAACACTCCAGAGAAATACTCTTTTAATTATACTTTTTTGCTCTGTCTTATTTGCCTTAGACACTCATTTTTCCTAAGCAGTCCTAACTCAGATTTGGTTAACTTCAGGATTTCTAATTTTGATTGCTTACAAAAACTACTCATTAAATATACATCAGATATATCAACATTTATTGTCTACATTGGTGATATTACAATTAAATCTTAACCTTGTAGAAGGCTTATTAAACATAGGTAATATTCTTATGCAACCCTTTTCATAATTCTATTTTTCTTTCCATCCAGCTGATAATGCCATTAGCTTTTTTAAATAACAAGGTCATTCCTATATATGTCCATAATTCAATGATGTACTAAGAAAACATCTTACACTTATATTTTCCATTTTTAGCTTTCTAAAACTTAGACTAAGGATAAGACCAGAAGGCAAGGTGATTTCATGACGTATATAAACACTAATATAATACCAACATGCATGATGGTATTGAATATTCTCTTAAAGAATAAGTCATTTGAAGAATTTGGCAGTGGATGGAGAAGAAAATTCCAGATGGACTTTCCAGCTAAGGATAGGAACCTTTTGTGTTCCAACAGCTCTTAGAAAGACCTTGAGATTTCAAAGACACAATCTATTTCCACATATCTTTTAGTACTGACAGATGGAAAGGAATGAGATGGATGACCATTGTGCTATGACTGACAAATTTTTCCTTTAGAAGAACATCTTCCCTTTCAGTATCCTTCCCACCTCTGGCTGAAGTGCACTGGATGTGCAATGAGCATGCAAATCCCAATACCCACTCCCATGCTTCACTGTCACATGTAAGGGAGAGAATTTCTGACATTGTGCTGATTCAAAAGATGTGGCACGAGAAGTAAGTATGGAAGCGGGCTGACAAGTGCAAAAGGCATAACTGCAGGCTCTATTCTCTCTCTGTCCCGTTTGATTCTCTTCAAGACTTTTAGTGTTAGTGGTATGCAGCAAGCTCCCAAATTGCTCTAAATTAAACTTTTCCTAGAACAAAATCTGTGACATTTTCTCTCTCTCTAACAACAGCGAGCCTGTAACAAGCAAGCCTAAGGATGCAGAATCTCTGTTCTGATAATTGATTCAAGGATTGAATAAGATTTGAGGGAACACTAGAGAGAATTTCAAAAATAGATTGAGGGCAGGATGCTCTCCAGTCCCAAATGAGTATTGTCATCACTGACCTACAGAAACAGGTTGTCTCTTATGCTTAATCTTTCTTTATGCTCAGTTCCTGAACTATGCACTGGACTGACTTGAACAAGAGACACAGAAAGTGCCAGTCCTGACACTAGCCTGAAGATTGTTTCTTTCTCCTAAGAAATTGTAGAAATTGTCTCAAAACTCCTCCAGCTAAGTAGGAAATTAAATGCTAGACTAAGCAAAACTAAGGATGCCACACATAATATTTTTAACTATCTATACTGCATCTAGAAGGGAGAAGACTAATAATATCCAAAGTTTTGACTATTTCCATAGGTAAATGAGATTAGCTTTGGACATAGGGTCTCCTTCACAGAGGAACAGCAGTAGAAATGAACTGCATTAGGGTGATTTTCCCTTGGGTATTTTATCAGGGCTTTACATGCAGAAACAAACAGGCTGTCAAAATTTCAAAAACTAGGTTACAAATGTGAGCACGCAAGAAACTCCACAGACAGTGAGGATCCCTTCGGAACTGGTTGAAGGATGCATTGTATATTAGAAAGGAGAGACTCCGGCTGGATCATTCAGCTTAGTTTTCAAGGAGTTTTTGAAAGAAATGAATAGACTGGCTTCCTTAGATCTCAGAACTGCTGTTCAATGTCATTAAATATGCTTAGTAATCAGTTGGTATATATGATTGCATCTTGCCCTCAGTTACCTGACAACAACTTCCTCTTTAATTAAATGGGATTGCACCTGTGTAGGTAATGATACAATTGGGCCTATAATATATAATAAATACTCAATATCTTTAAAAAAAATATTAGTTGCATAATTTACTGAATGTTAAATAATTATTAGGAACATATTTACTGAAATTCAGTTGTTCAACATCTATCTTCATGCAAATTATTGTTACACTTCGATAAATATTCATAGTAATCAGTGTGTATTTAATTAACATACAATAACTTTCTCATTAAGTCTGAGTTAAATCCTTTTAAGGGGGGAACATTTTGTTTAAAGTGTAACTGGAAATCTCTCTTTGGAAGATTACATAATTAATCTTATTTTTGGTTCCTGACCAAAAAAAAAGGGCAGTTGATGGCTGTGTGGGATTGACTTTTCATGGGATACGATCCTGTGCTTTGATAAAAATCCAGCCAGAGCATTTGAGCACAAAACAAGAAAGAATGAACAAATCTTTTATTTAACTTTCCTGTGATTTAAATGATTTAAGAATAATTTATTTGGAATTCCTAAAAATCATAACAGCTTTGCAATTAAATGACAGAACAGTGCAATTTACAGTAAGAAACAAAAAAATTTAAATTACATCAAATAGCAAATCAGGATGAAAATAAAAATTGATGGCATCTTTAGAAAACATCTCTTTCAGTCACTCTCCACTTTTCATTCAATTTTCATCCTGTTTTTCTGTTCAATGCTTTGTTTGATCAGACCTATTAGTAAAATGGATTATTTTCTTTTGGTTTATGTCCAAAATAGACCTTCAATGATTTAAAATTGGTTAGCTTTCAGCTTTTAATCAAATTATGTAGGATTCCAACTTTCTGTTTTCCTTATTATTATTTTGTTTTAGGCAGAACTCTGTAAATTCTTTTGTGGAACACACAGAAGGTTTTAGTATATGTGTGAAAATAATACTCATTTATACCCGTCCTGATTTCAGCTGGGATAGAGTTAATTTTCTTCACGGAAGCTAGTATGAGTCTATGTTTTGGATTTGGGATGAAAAAAATGTTGATAACATGCTGATGTTTTCAGTTGTTGCTAAGCAGTTGAGGAATTTTCAGCTTTCCATGCTCTGGCCTGCCAGCGAGAAGGCTGGGAGTGCACAGGAAGCTGGGAGAGGACACAGCCAGAACACTTGATGTGTTCTGATGCTGTGCATCTCTTTGTATATTCTTTTATCATTCTTCTTCTTCTTTTTATTTTCCCTGTCTTATTAAACTGTCTTTATTTCAGTCCACGAGCTTTACCATTTTTCTTTTCTGATTGTCTCCCCCATCCTGCTGATTCTTCTTCTTTTTATTTTCCCTGTCTTATCAAACTGTCTTTATCTCAGTCCACGAGCTTTCTTTTCTGATTGTCTCCCCCATCCTGCTGGGGAGAGAGGATGAGTGAATGGCTGTGTGGTTGTTTTGGCTACTTGCTGGATTAAACCACAACAATACCAATAATTTGAGATGTACCAAATTTTTTTTTCTCCAAAAATGAATGAGAATTAAAAAATGGTCAAATTCTCCATTCAGATTAAACAAAGACATTTCAATCATCTTTCAGAATGTCAAAGACCAAGGTGCCCTGGAATAACCTACTGCATCGTACATAGGACATCTAAGTCTTTCAGAATGTCAAAGACCAAGATGCCCTGGGATAACCTACTGCATCGTACATAGGACATCTAAGTTTGAGGTAATTCACCAGTACTCCTGATCTGGAGCAGGAAGTTTAATTTGCCCCAGTCCCGGTGTTGTACACTGAAACCTAGAGACAGTCCTTGACTCCCGATCTGGAGGAGGAAGTTTAATTTGCCCCAGTCCCAGTGTTGTACACTGAAACCTAGAGACAGTCCTTCCTTCAGAATGAAAACTCAATCAGTCATATCAAGTGAAACAGTGCCAGCTGGAAGAAGCTGAAAATGCCAGTATCAGAAGAATTACTAGCTTCATGGTTAAGGTACTTTCCTGGATATAGTAATGCAGAGATTTCAATCCATCCTGCAGTTGATACAAATGAAGAGTTAATTATGTCTCTACTAATTAATGACCTATTCTGGGTCACGTAAGCTCACACTAGAAATTGTGTCTGAGGAAATCTTTTGCAAAGAATGCTTCACTGAAACCGATGCATTAATGCAAAAGTTGCATTTTTGCTGAAGTAGACTTTTCTGACACAAAATATTACTCAGAATATTCACAAAAAGGTGGTGAAAGCACCTTTTAAAATTGCTTCTGCCTGTTCTGCTTTCTCCTCCTTGGGCCATAGTGACTATGTAAGTTGAAGCAGTTGGAGAGCTATATCTAGGGGAAGCAGATCTGCTGAGAAGAGATGAAGCTCTGTGGATAAGGATCTTGCTCCTGGGCCCACTTCTGTGCTTTGCAGTGACACCAGTTTTACACTGGTGGGAGGGACTCCACTTGCCCCCTTCAGCCTGGGGCCCTCAGGCTCTTCTTGCTCTCTCACAACATAAAACTTTATATCTCCATTTTTTTTTTTGTGCAGAAAAGAAGGAAGCCTTGTGAGTCTCCTATTCTAAATATCTCGTGGTCTGCAGCTGAGAAGTCCTCCTCTGAGAAGTAAGAGGTGAATTGGAAACCCATCATGTAACAAGGGCAATTTGGCTTTCAAATTTCCTTGGTAAATGTTGAAACCACTCAATCAATCTACATAAAAGAGTTACTACCTAGACCTTCCCCAATGAAGAAAAAAAAGGATAGTGAATCCAAGTCAACTTGAACACTCTTGACAAAAGGTTTATTCTTTTAAATGAAATTAATTCAGAATTAGGGGCACAATTCAGTTGTGTAAATATAGGCATACAGTGACATTTAAGATGGTTTCTAACTGCCAGTCTAGAAAGCTGCAGGTCTTCCATGAGTCATGCATCATATCTGCCAGCTCCATGAAGATATTGCAGGTAACCCAGGATGTGTCAAATGGTATGAGACACCTCTGCTCAGGAAGCTGAATCACTTCCAAACACTATATGCTTGGAATACAGCACCTAAGAATAAATAGCTATTCTGCATTATATTTGTCTATAGAGGAATTGTGACAGGTCTTATATCACAGGAACATATGCCCTGTAAGGTACAAAAATTTTGAATGACCCTGATGAAGGGGAAAGGGAGAGAAAGACTTTTTTTTTTCCCTTTTCCTATTAACAAGATAGCAAAACTTGCCCAGCCTCGGCACTGGTGAAACCTGCCTGTTCACCTAATGAACATTGTTTCTGCACAGAAGATTTGTTGCCAGCTCACATCCCGCTTTAATGCAGATTAATTTTTCCATGTGTGTAATTCTCCTGCTCCATATATATGGACGTTTAAGTACTACATCCCAATACATAAACCTTACCTAGGTGTCTTGCTTGATGTTATTTTTTTCACTACACACCACTCATTCTTTCAAAGAGACTATCTTTGGGGACCTAACTCTCAAATATGCCTTGTTTAATTTCAGTCCCCAGATTATCTATACTCCACAACTATATGGTACCCCCCTCTTTTAATGGGGAGATTTAAATTGGCAATGAGAACGTATGCATGTGAAGCCATAGACTTATATACAGTAAAAGAAGGCATCTCCAAGCATGTTAAATTTCCTGAACAAAGAATATTTGTGGCGCTCAGCTGAGTAGTGTGGCACATCACACCTTGTGGTTACGTTTGGCAAAACTGAGAGTCATGTTCAAGCAGTTATCTGTATTTCTTCTGGTTTTCTTTTCTTCATTACTCCTTTATATCTGTAGCATGTGAGCCTTTCACTGATTTTGAAACTGTGAACAATTGTGAAAGTAAACAACCTCAGGTGAATAGTAAAAGGCTTTTAAAATGCAGCTCACTAGACTATTTGCAGTAAATTTCCTATCCAGACCTCATCCCATGGATTATACAGAGCAAATAGGCTGTGTGGTTTACACTGTATTTTGCACATGAGATAGCTAACCGAAGAAAACTCAATAAGAACATAAGACTAATTTAAATTATATAACATGTATAAAAGGAATGTTAATATGTCTGTGATTGATACTTAGAAAATGAGCTTCATAACTCATTGGAGACTGTCCTGCTTTTGTGTTACTTTCCCTTATCTGTTAGAAACTGATGATGGTTTTCTTCTCTATATTCACTATACTTATCTTCCTTTATGTGGGAGAGTGTGTATATATGTAAAAGGACACACATTTGTACGTGTGTTTCTATATTTACGTATGAAAATAGCAAACACATACTACCACTTCTTCTTCCTTCTTGAATCAGTGCGTTACCGCTTCACCAGATGAACAAATTAAAAACAATTTCCAATTTTTTTCACAAATACCTAGTGGCTAAACATTATTAATGCATTTGTCGGACTGGCACAAATTCAAACATTGCTCAGGTAGGGAAGAAGAATATAAAGCATCGATTGTTTGCAATCAGTTTTTGTAATCTATATTTTCCTCATGGAGGTGAAAGTTTATCTCATTGTACAACAGCGATTATAATTTCACCACAACTATTCATCAAAACAGATATTTTGGAGCTGCAAGTCACTGCTTTCTGAGGCTACAAAGTAAACAAGCTTTTGGCCTTTCCTTTAATACCCTCCTTTAAAAAAAAAAAGCTACCAGCAAGTTACAGGTTTATTTCATATGTGTGAGAGTACTCCAATAAGTCACTTCTCCTTGCAGCAATCATAGATTATGAGGCTTTTATAATCATGAAATAAGCCCAATAGTCCACCGCTGTTCTCAGAAGATTGAAAATCACTGCGTATTATTCTCTTCGTGTGGATATATGAGCCTCTTGTTTCTCAGAGGCCAGTGTTACATTTAGCCATGCTGCTGGTATGTACCTTGTACACCAGAAATGTTTCCTACAAGTTGGGAAACATTAGGGTGTTTTGTCAATTTCTGACATCTTTTCCTATGAAGGAATGAAGTGCACTTCAGGTGTTTTAACTCCCTAAAATCATTCTTTTTGTTCTCCTTTCTTTTTCCCCCAGGTGCAAGATAATCTTCTACAAAACAGTGTTTTGAAATGCTTTGACACTGCAAGAAGTACATGAAAGCCATTGGAACAAAGTCTATGAAAGAGGTTTATTTTAAATGCTCTCTTGGAACAATTATGGCGATTAAATACACTGATCCTTTTGTATGCTTAGAACCACAATATTTGTAGAACGGTGATTAGAAGGAGTTTCTTACTGGAAATAGATCTAAAACTATGAGTTTGATGACATTCTTAGCAAAACATTTGTGCTATAAGCAAGATAATGATGACAGATATCAAGGTCAGTGTAATTACTTTCTATATTTGGATTAGTATTACCCTGGGTGTTATATACAAACTATCTACAAACATCAGTCTAATACTATCCTTCCTTAGGAACAGACTTTTCACTTTTACATTATGAACTTTAATGCATGTGCCAAAACAGGAAATTACCAAAAAAAGGCCTTTTTTGGTTTTTTTTGGTTTTTATACTGCAACCCAGAAGGTACAATATAAAAAATAAAAAGAAAAAAGCAGAGCAAAGTTGTCTTTAAAGCTGCCAATATGCAAACTCAGAAATACAGACTGTAAAAATGCATTTTATCCAAGAGAGAGCTGGATGGCAGAAACTAGCTAGCATTCAAAAAGGGATTGGTGTGTCAGGTTCTTATTTACATTTCTGATACTCCTGAAATTAATAGATAGTTATTTACTTTAATCTTTTCATATCAGCCACAAACTGCTTGTATATGTTGTATCATAATCATTTGGATAGGAATTGAATTTTATTCTAGTGGCATTCAGTTCCTAACTTTCATGTCCAAGTTGTTGAATGGTAGCTGTGCTTGAGGGTGATATAAGAACCTTACGTAAACAGTGCTTCAGAAGTATACATACATCTTGCCTGGACTAAATCAACAGAGGTAGTAGTGTGCTGATTCAAAGGCAACATAAATGAAAAATATTTCAAAGCCAAACTAATGCAATCCTCTGAGCTGTGAGTTAATTTTAATGTGATAACAAAAGACAAGGTCAGTAAAGTAAGCCTTACTCCTTCAGATTCTTTGTTTTAATAATATTAAGTATCTGGACACAGTAAACTCAGTGCCCCCACCCCCAACAGATCTCCTTCTGAATTATTTGCCTTTGAAATTACTCATTTTTTTCCTCCAGCTGTGTTGCAACGTTCAGCTGAGGCTATAAATAAACAGCTCTTTCAAATGTCATTGGCTAATATCATCCTATGCATTGATCATGGAATAACACTTCCAAGTTTCTATTGCATTGTGAACTGGATGTTCCCAGCCTAAAATGTGTATGTAGCTTGTGGTAATCTGGTATGAACACTCTTGAGTCCATCAGGTTTTACAGCTTCTGCATCATCAGTCACAAATTTAAATCTTCTGCCATTTTCCTACAGTAAAGTCATGATAAAATGATTCTTAAGCTACAAAGTGAAGGGAAAAAATATTCTTTTTCTCAGTGGTGACAGCTTGTCTCTCTCTATTTTTCATCCAAACAAGTAGAACGCTGTAAATCCTGTCCAGAAGACACAGACTGGAAGAATTAATCAAAGGTTTGTTTATGAGCTGTTTGGAACAGATTAAATGTTGTGTTGACAACACAATTTACAAATTATCTATCAACATCAACAGAAGCATAGCACCTGATCCTGATGTCAAGGAGAGCAGATCCGAGATCCAGCTAAAGAGCTAAACCAGTGCAGTAACCTCCAAATCAAAGCCTCTGAGGATAGCCCTTGAAACCTGTTATTTGCACCCCAGCCTGGGCACCGTCACCCAAACGTTTCACCATGGATGAGGAATGCTCACTGTGAAACTACTGAGCATGAATGTTCAAGTGGGTCAGTTCAATCAACGGGACAGTTTCTCGCTACCTAGAGAAAAACATAGGACCTGAAACCCTCCAGCTCCCTTTGCATAGTAGTTGGTGCTAGTGAATATTTTTTATAGATAAACTTTTTATTACAGCATATAGGTTCCAGTTTTTGCAAGCGCTTTCATGGATATAGGAAAAAAGACAAACCTCCATAAACTTGAGCCAGCAATGTGCCCTTGCAACTTGGAGCATCTGATGTATGGGGAGAGGCTGCAAGAGCTGGAACGGCTCAGCCTTGAGACGAGATGGCTCAGGGGCATCTTGTCAATATTTATAAATACCTGATGTGGGGGAAGTATAGAAGACAGAGACTGATTCTTAGCGGTGTGCAGTGAAGGGTCAAGGGGAAATGGGCACAAACTGAAATACGGGAAATCCTATTTAAAGATAAAAACTTTTTTTTTCGCTGTGATGGTGGACAGACACTGGAACAGGTTGCCCAGGCTCTTCACCCTTTGAGACATTTAAAACCCAGATTTCTTTGTAAAAAATGGAACTAGTTTTAAAGTTTTAAACACACAGCCATCTTATCATATGTACTTACATACTGTATACGTACACATATTTGCTTATGTTTATATAGATATCCTTAAGATATGTATGTATTTTAAGTGAGATGGAATCCTCAGTTCTCTGGCAATACACAAGACATATACACAGGATTTTACTCCACCAGATAAGATTAAGACAGGACTTAATTTCTTTAAAAATCAAGACCTGTACTTGAAGTGACTGGTGGTGACTCACTAGTTGATGAGTACAAATAGAGGCTGGATTTCCAGTAAGATCTGATGGAAAGAAGCAATAACATTTTTAAGGGTCTTGGACTGTAAAAGAAGCAGCAAAACTATGACTGTGTGATTCTCAGTCAGACATCATTAACTGCTGAATATGGGGATGCAGCAACTGCTTTTCTGGAATAAATCCAAGGAAGGCTCTGGGGACACCTTATTGTGGCCTTTCAGTACTTAAAGGGGGCTTATAAGAAAGATGGGGACAGAATTTGTAGTAGGGCCTGTAGTGATAGGACAAGGGGTAACGGTTTTAAACTAAAAGAGGGCAGATTCAGACTCGTTATAAGGAAGAAGTTTTTCACAATGAAGGTGGTGAAACACTGGCACAGGTTGCCCAGAGAGGTGGTAGATGCTCCATGCCAGGAAACATTCCAGCTCAGGTTGGACGGGGCTCTGAGCAACCTGATCTAGTTGAAGATGTCCCTGCTCACCGCAGGGAGCTTGGACTAGGTGACCTTTAAAGGTCTTTTCCAACCTGAAGTATTCTATGATTCTATGACTATGTTTCTATGTATCTTCCAGTATCCCTAAGAGTGGCAAAAGGCTTCATAGAGTGGTTCCTGAAACCTCACTTTCCACTTCTATTTTTTGCCAGAAACATATTTTTAATTACTGGATCCAAGAATCTATTGCTTCATTTTACTTCAACATCTGATCAGAAACTGGTATTTCAATGTCTGATAGTTGTCATCTTTTTCTTTATGATACTGTTACTTTTATTGTGATTAAATGAGTGATTTAAAAATAGTTTTAAATATTTAAAGTAGCAGGACTTTAAGCAAAAGACTGAGGTGGCTGGATTGCACCAGTAACAGGTGCCTAGGGTAATTTGGAGAGTAGGATACATCTATGCAAGTCTGTAGAAGAACTGTGCACTAACCACATCTGGTTAGCAGATAGCCACACTTGCATCAGGTAGAAGTTTGGATTACAGGGACTGTGGACTGTTTATGGAGAGGAGTGAGAACAGGAGTAGAGTCAGCAAGTCAGCATCAGAGTCAACAGATTTTTGTGAGTATCTGGGTTTATCAAAACCGTCACATTTTTAAAACAGCCTTAAAGGTGGTGGACTGGATTTTCATTATCCGAGAGTTTGGTTGAAAATAAGTATTCAGTATCTATTAATGGGTGAGGAAAAAAGGAAAAGAAAGCCATGAGGACTGGTTTGCTTCATCTTCTAGACATTCCTATATAAACAATGTGAGACTCATTAAAAATACTAGCACTTGAGAATTTTGCAGTACTCTGCAAATTGATTCATTCAAGAAGTGCTGTATTTCTCATTGTTTGAATCAATTCATTTGCAGGAGGCATGGTATTTCTCATTGTTTAAAGCAATTAATTTGCATGTGCTGAATACTCCCATGCTACAAGATGCTTAAATTGTGAAAAATAAGCCCTTTCTTCATGTTACTGGCAATGTACTGCAAGCAACAGCATACAAAATAAGCCATGATGCAAATGATTTCATTAGGTTATTAGATTGTTAGAGATTAATATGAACAACTGACAGCACCCCATGTAACAATAGGAGCTTTTCTTTGCAACAGCTAGTTTTAAAATGGAGTGGTGTTGTCCTTCTTATCATTTAGTACCAGATGAGAGTAATAAGAAAAGCACGTCCTCTATCCAACAGCTGGGAACCCCAGCTTCGTAGATAAGAGAGGTTGTGTTAGTTCTGACAAAAACTGAAATGTCCTGAAAAATTTTCTAGGAATAATGGGATCTACATAGAAATGCAAAGGACAATTTAACAGATTTGTACAGCCATTAATCTTATGTTTTAAGCTCATCTTGGAAAATGTGGACCTAATTCAGGCTTGCTGTAACTTACGCTTTCTTTTAGAATTCTGAATAATCACACGTATATATTCTTTGGCATTAGCAAAAAATTAAAATCCGTGATCAAAACACAAAAAATAATTGGTTTGAGCTGAGGTTTTCAGAGTAATATATTGGCATTTTAGGATGTAGAACTGAATGTGTGAAACTTAAATGCAAGCCTTTTTAGTAGGGGTGAGTGGAAAAGGGCATCTAGTGTACATTTTAAGAGCTCTTTTCAGCTTATTTTTAGATGACGTACAAGATACGCATCTTTTACTGTAATTCATAAACTTTTAAAGAATAATTGCTATGCACTGCAACCTAAAGTCCTTGAAAATGTAACTACCTACACTGGGAACGAATGCTGAGCTGCCTCCATCCTTCTCCCTTCCTGGCTGAGGGACCCTGAACAATGCCATAAAACTTTTTAGCCCCCAGGCCACCGTGGTCCAGCTTCAGCCATGCATCTTGCCTCTCAGAAGCCTGTGAAGAGGCACTTGGTTATAGCTTGGAAACAACAAGCCTCAGTAAGTTTAGGTACTAAATACTTCACAAATCGTTTCTGAAATTGATCTAAGAAGACCCAAGAAAATAAGTCATTCTACTTACATACATTTTCTTAATCGTCCTCAGTAATATTTTGAGGAATTGTTAGTATAAAAACAAACGCAAGTAAATGCAGCTGATGATGTGGTTCCTAGAGAAGGTTGCTGAAAATGTGTTTATGCTGATTTTATGAAACATCAGTTGCTCTGCTCACTACTGACTACAAGGTGTCCCTGAGTCACTTGCAGTGCAGTGGTGGAGCAGCACTTTGTGACCAATGGTCCATCTGAATTCACCTTTTTTTTCAACTATTAACCTGAAAATCTTGAATAGCTCCCACTTGAGGTTTTGTAGTAATTGAAATTTGCCAGGGGAACAAAAAATGCTATGTGAAAGGGCGAGGCACTTTCCTGAAGAAATATTTATCACCTTATTTTACACCTTTTTTTAAAAACAAGGAAGCTGAAATGAGGCTGTGGTCTACTCCTGTCAGCAGCGTGGTGTGAGGATTGCTCGGTGCAGCTATGAGTAAGGAGAGGATGATGCGCACTAAAAAGTAGGAAACTGAAAATTGCGTCAGGAAAATAGAGCATTCTCACCCATACAGTTGCCCATTGTAGGGATCTGTAAAGGAAGGTTAGTATGTCACTTTGCATTTTGGAAAAAAAATGATGCTTAGAGAAAAGCAGCTAGAGCAAGCCCTGAATTATGACTGCAGTTGGAAATAAAACCAACTGTTTCTCTATTATTGTATAAATCAGTAAGCTTCTAGAATTCATGTGTTAATAGATGGATGGTGTGAATATGTTGTAAAACACAAAACTAAAGGTTAAGTATCTTCAGATAGCTAAGAAACACGTGAATTGCCTACGTTTTTACAAATCCTTATGTGACTGCTTATTAAGGTTACCACAAAACCTCTACATTGAGAAAAGTGTTGCCTGGGTTTCAAAGTCCAGTAGCTTTCAAAGATAGTAGTAACTCATATTTATATTTCTCAGCATTTTTATTATAAAATATTTTTGCTAAGAAAAAGAAGCTTTCTTAAGAAAGCTATCACTTGCGTTGTTTGTAACAAGTATTTGAAATACAGCAATAAAAAAGTTCTTGAGCTATGGAATTGCCTTTTATTTGTCTCTTAAAATTCCGTTCATGAAGTATCAATTTCCATTTTTTCATCACTTGTTTTTTAAGGGAAAATTTAGCATTTTGCAAAAGTGTTATTTGACAGTGAACATTTTAAAGGTCTAGACCCAGACTGTTACCAACACAACAGTAAGTAGAATAACAGGAGCAGTACTTAAAATACTGAGGAATGAGTGGAATGTACAGGAAATTTGGCTAGGGTTTTTTTTTTCTTTCTTATCACTCATTACTTGACACCATTGTGCTAAAGTCACTTTCCATAGGCAGCTGATTGACTTGATACTAATATACTAGCTCCCATACTTCAATCTATGTTTAATTTTGCACCACAGATAACTTCTTTTTACATATAAGTTTTTTGTGGTAATTAGAATTAGATTGTTGTGGTTTTATGCATTTATCAAATATTTGAAGACATTTATCATCTGTCTTGCATTTCATAATGTCATGATGAATTGTTGAGGAACAGTGAATTATAAAATCTTTCTTATTTATGTTCCCTGCTTCACCAGCCTTCTTTGTTTTAAAAAAAATGTCCTGCAGAGACGGTTCCTTATTCCTGGGATGTGTTTCAAAAAAGCTCCACTCAGGGACAAGAGTCCTCCTATGAAAAGCAGCTTGCAGGATAGATGCTTTTGATTGTGCATTTTATAGAGAAGATATTTCCTCCATAGCACTTTCATAACAGCCTGGCTCACTTCAAATGCTATGGCAATATAAATGAGGAAAATAAATCAAAGGCATTTGGGGAAACTAAGTTCTTTGGGTATAAATTTTGTCTTCGGGTATTATAGGCACATGAAATGAAAATGGATGCCAGAAGAAACGTGGTATGAGTATCCACAGGAAGTATTCAACCTTTAAATTATTCATTGCACACAGCAATTAGTTAAGCAACAAACATTTTTTAACCATTATTCACAGTGTAAAATAACCTTTAATAATCTCTAGGTAAATACAGAATGTCCAGCATGATACGTATCTTTTTAAGCATGTTCTCCAAAAACACTCATAGGGTGCATTACAATTCATCACTAAAGAGAAGAGCAAGGGCTTTGTACACTAAGGAGTTCGTTCAGTCTATGTGTGAAGTAAATTAACATAAGTTGGAACCATGCAGATATATTGAGAAGAAAATAAAGAGTGATTATTTCAAAATTCAGATGAGACCCTCTCTCTTTTCATAATATCCATCAGTAAGGCTTTTCCCTTCTGCCACTAAACCTATGGTGCTTCATGCACAGCAGTTACAAAAGAAAGAAAATTTCATGTCTTCATGTCAGGATACACACCGTCCATTTGGAGACAGGATATTTTTTTTTTCCTGGAGCATATTCAATGTTCCTCAGAATAAGGATGTGTTAGTACGCTGTGTGTAGCGTACTAAAATCTAAATTACTCATGGAAGCTTCAGCTGAAGAGAATAGCCTGCTTATGGTCCACTAGTGGCTCAAAGCAGGGTAGCACTACTTGTGCAAAGTGCTTCTTCACCTGGGCTGCCTCAGCCTGCTGCGGGGCTACCTGCCCTCCACACAGGCTAGCGCGGTCAGCCATCCAGGGAGCGGCTTTGACTTCAGAAGCTGAGCTTCTCCGCATCATATTTACATCATCAGTCAAGTGACTCTGTTTAAGATTAAATCACCATTTCTAATAAAAGGTAATTTTAGTCAAGCTATTAACAAGGAGCAGCCTGTAAGTTCTACATTTATATGAAGTGAAGCAAATCACCTACAGTGCCTGAGAAAAAATGATTTCCTAATTATTTTCACACAAGAGAAGAATGTGTGGGGATGGTTAGGAAGAGAGGCTGTTTCGCAAAGGAATCCAAAGTAAATTCATTGCATAATTTAGAATTGTATTAATATTTCCTCCACCTATCTTCTTTGACATCTTGATGTCTTTGACAGAGGATGCAAGAGTTGTAAATACGCCACTACAAATCAAATTTGCTGTTTAGTTGTCAAAAGCACTAACCAGTAGAGTACTAAAAGGGCCCATTTTCCATTCTTTTAGCACTGGCTCTTTCTACTCCTGTCTGCTTTTTCTGTTCCTTCATCTTCTGGTTAAAGCATCAGCTCTGTAATCACTAATAAAGGTACAGCCCCCATCCTGAAAGCTAATATTCTAATTTAAGATAAACTCCAACCAGAGAATAACAGACAGCATGAGGGAAGCAAAGGCTAAGGCAAGACCCCACCTAAACACACAAATGTATTACTATCTCTGTGTACTGTTTGATGGATACGTCCCTTTCCCCTTTTAAAGAATAAAGGTACACAGGACCAAAATTGATATCTCTTCATTCAAGGAGAGGAATGCAAAAGTAAATCAGCCAGTAGCACTAGAAAAAGTATGGAGTCCTTCATGCTCTTCTTCTCATTCTTGGGTTTGGAAATAAAGTTACAGACTAATTTTATTCATTCTGCTGTTGAAATTCAGGCTGAATAGGTGTTCAAGCACTCACAAATCATACCTGCCAGAGTAATTTTCGCTAGAGGCTGTGCTTTCTTACTAACAGACAGCGTAGGTGCTCTTTCTACTGCATTTGTTCAATTAATTACAGATGTGTTTTCTCTGGGAGATATCCTAAGCACTATTTTCTGCACACAGTTTGTAAATCACAAACCTATAAACCACAGTATTCGAGTCTCCTACTTAAAAACGCTCAGATCGCTCATGTTTTCCTCTAAAAACAGAGTTTAACAAGTACCTCAGTTTTCAGTTATTGAACTGTTAAACTCCATTTCTTTCTTCCATGTGTTGTGTTATCTCAGGTCCTTGAACGAGATGCTGGTATTTACAAGCACAGAGTATGGTTTTGCTTAGGAAAAGTCAATCCTTGTGAGATATCCAATGATTTTACTGACTATGTAGGAAATCTTATTGATTACACCTTGGGATAATATTTATATTTTTTGCTTTGTATCTATTTATTCACTGCATTACAGATGCTTTAAAGCCAATTACCAGAGTTAATACCAAAAAGGTGAACAATCTCGTTGCTTACCTTCTGTGTATAGGTTTTCTTTCACTTTTACAAATAATGATTTATGCAAAGTCACCAAGACAGCTATTGCTTCCATTGTGGAGTTTATTATCTCCAAGATGAGCATACAAGTCATTAAGCTCTCATAGGAGGATTAGCGTACAGGAAGATCACTGCATTGTGATTTTCTGGTTGCACGGTTCAATACAATGATGGTTTAAGGAAGTAAAAGCCAATTTTAGCACTGTCATTATAGAACACTGTATGTTGTCAATAGGCAGTTATAAATACTATCTCCAATAAGAGTTACTTCTCCATAAAGGGGTCTTTCTATCATGTACCAATGGGATCAGTAATACACGAAAATGATTTGTGAAGAATGGTTTTAAGATTTATCTTTCATAACACCTAAAAATATTTTTTCAATTATATCTTTTAATCTAAAAGTACTGTAACGAGACAAATCTTCTCTTGAAGCTTCTTTTCATATCCGTGTACATTTTCACTTAACAGATGAATTTTCAAAAATAACCAGCCTAATTAATCTCTTCTTAAGGATGGAATGTTGGGTACTTTGCTCCAGCATTAATTCAAAATACATCTTGCACATTGCACTGAAGATGCACTCTCTGGCATATTACGTGACAAATTATTTCTGTCCATTGCAAAACAGAAATAAAATGTTTAGAATTTTCCCATTTTATAATGAGAGTAAAAAGGAGGATAGAAAACATCTTCAGCTGGGCTTTATGCCTGATGGTGTAAGAGCTCTGGTCTGCAAGACACTCAGGGTAGGGAGTTCATTTGATCCTAGGTTTGGCAATCAGAAAAATCTATATTACTCAGGGAAGAACCATTTTTTTTTTTCCCCCCACTGGGAAAGATTTCATTAACAAGTCCAGCACTGTCCACCACACCCTGGAAGTCAGGACACACCTGAGACGTCCCAGACAGGGTCCTGGTAAAGAGCACATGGCTGGGGAATTACAGCCTTTTGCAAGGAAAGGGATCTGAGTATCAACATTCTTGGGTACACCATATATACTGGACTGACAAGTTTTTAAAATTGTAAGTGTTCCCAAGAGAATGAGTCAAATATTGCCTTTTGTTATAGTCCATATGAAAAAAGATCCATACTTCTGTTACAGGCCACACAGTTCATGTGATGCCTAATGTATCTTCCTTATGGACCGAAACGTCACGTGGTACTTTGGTGACTCCGAAACACAGGACTCACACCGACCAAAGGGAAGGGATAAAATAAATACAGGGCACTTACCCCTGCGGTTGGGGATAAAATAGGAATGGAGAATTAAACCCTTCCATTCAAAAAGCTGAACTCCAGAAGTACAACACAGCTTTCTGGAAAATAGTTAAGGCGGCAGAGCTTCACCTGGGACTTTCATGAAATCTGGCAGAATATAATGAATTTAGATTTAGGATGTGAAAATGGGTATATTCTCTGTGGTGAAGAGCTCACCTCTTCTGCAGATGCAAGCAGTAGCTGCTCAGAAATGTAATGCTCTGCAAGAAAAGTCAACCTGTGCAGGACAGTAGAGAAGCATTTAGAAAAGATCCTTGGACATGATGAGGAAAAGACTGTGAGATCCATAATCTTAAAGACAGTTTTTCTGTGTGAAAATGAAAAGTTGAGGGAAAGTTATGGTAGAACACATGCGCAGGAGCTCCTAAAGATGTAACCAGAGAGAATGTATCAGCCAGGAGGGCTGAAAAAAATCAAGCTACTAAGGAGTAAATGTGGACAGAAACTGGCAATAAACTAAAGGAGCACGTCTTTGGAATGCAGTATGTGACTTTTTTACCTGCAGCACAAAGCTCTTGATGAATCAGGAAGTTGTGTCCAGTTTCCATTCTACATAGACCCAAAGATTCTCTTTATGCCTCACTTTCTCAGATTTGTTTTTGAGCCAGAAAGGCTTGTATTTTGATGTTTTCACACAGACAGTTGTAAAGCTTTTCAGGGAGTAAAGCTATAGCAATGATGTCAGCCAAGACTTTGGAGATGACTGTATAAAACTGTGAGAATCTCTTGTTCCTACTGGAAGTCCTAGTTTGAAAATGTGGTCATCATATTTATCTTTAAGTGTGCACATTTCACAAAGGTCAAGAACCTTTCTCTGCCATCAGCTTCCCTTCATGGTCGTTTTAGCTAAAAGATTATTCTGTGAGGAATATGAAAGCAACATCTCCCTCATTTTACAGATTATAATTTGCTAGAGGAAAAAGCACAGAGAAGACTAGTTGGTTACACTTAAGAAAATGTTTGATGGAGTACTTTATCCATTTCCTTCTTGGTTCCCATTCCATAGCTAGTGATGTAGCTTGTCTTCAAGTCTTAATTAAATCCTCATTCATATATCCAAAAAGAAGCATAGCTGAAATTGCTCTAAGCCCATGGAGATAGAGAAACTGAAGTTCATTCAAATCTTATCTTTCACCACTGACTACAGAAATACACTCCTACACATAATTCAGGTGCTATAGTTAGGTACTGAGATAGAAGAATTCAAGTCCATCTGTTCAAGACAACCACAAAGTAGTTAGACATGTTGCTGTTTTGTGAAAGGAGTCTTTGATGAGACATTTTTGACCCATGGGATATTTATTGACTTCTAGAAGAGTGTGCCACAGCTAATTTAGGCAGCAGGAAGTAATTTATCACTAGCCAGTTTACCAGTATCCAGTGGCCTAGAATGATGGAGTTCTAATTAAATATTAAAAATTAACAGAGAAAAGCTGTATTTAATAAAACTTCCTTCTGCAGTGGGCCAAGATGCATGAATTAATAGATTCTAAGCCCAGGAGGGGCTATGATGGTATTCAAGTCTGATTTTGTAGATAACATAGGCTAAAGAGCATCAAAATTCTTGTATTTAGTCAGCAATTTTTTTGACTGTAGGAGTTCTTTAAAAAAGATGTTCTATACTCTATACTGATTTAAAGACTTCTAGAGTGGAGAATCTACTACACCTTTTAGTAAGTTGTTGCAGTAGTTAATTATTCTCGTTTCTAAGAAAGTGTGGCAGACATTTTTGTCAAAATTCAGCTTCCAACCATTTGACTGTTTTATGCCTTTGTCTGCTACATTAAAGTTCTGTCTGCTTTCACATAGGTCTGCCTCATGTAGGTACTTGATTAAGTCACCTCTTAAACTGAAGAGATGAGTTTTAAACAGCCATTTTGAAGTGAATGAGTAATAAAAGTAATAAACCGAAAGTTTTACGCAAATTTTTGCTCTTGAGATTGTTATATTGTTTCAAACTGGAAAAGTTAAACGTCATCAAATACATCTGTACATGTAATCACCAACATTAATTCAAAAGTAGCCTGAACTTTCTTACAACTTCTTCTACTGAATATGTTCTTTTCTCTCATTCTTCTCTATCAAGCTTGTAACTGCTTTTAAAAAGCATACCAAATGTTACACAGCAAAGAATAAGCAGTTCATGTCTTAAGTTCATTCTTCTACACCCATTTAAAAGTTTTTACTTTTTATATTTGCAGTAAAATGATGCTCTTATGAGTCAGAACTTTAAGACCATATTATCACAAAGAATAAATTTCACAGGTATGCAGGCTGCATTGGATCTTTCAAGTGTTCAGCATTGTGTTCACCATGAAAAGATACTGATTTTAAAGGTGGGGTTCATTATGATGTTGGAAATATTTGGAAGACTTGAGAAAAGGGTTTTTTTGTGAAAGCTTGATTGTCAGTGGAAAGATGTCTAATATGTGCTAAAAATTAAGAGAAGGTTATTTAAGGCCCAAATGAATTCTTCTGCGTTCTTAAGATATACTGAGCCTGGTAAGTGTTCATCACAAAATATTCCGCAGCAGTGCTTATAGCGTATAATGAATAACACTCAGCAGTGATAGCACAGCATCATCCTTATTCCTTCAGTGCAAGTTTTTCTCAATTCATTCATCATTTCTTCCAGCTTTTTACAGTTACTCCATAAAATCAGCCATGCTATATTCAACAAAAAGGTTATAAAAAATAGAAACGTCTTGAATGTTAAATTTGTTTAGTAAGTATCACAGGTCTATGAATATGAAGTACATGAGTTTATCATATACAGCATAGAAATACCCAAAAGGGACCAAGATCTGTCAAGTCAAATGGAAAAACAAAATATCTGTCCCCAAGCTAGGAAACTCTTTCAGCAATACAGATTCTTGTTTGGGTTTTTCACTTCTGGCATTTTAGTAGCCCATGTTCTCTAATATCAGTGCTTTAGTTTTGGTTTTTAATACAGCTATTTTTTTTTTAAATACAGGTTTTTAATACAGCTATTTAACACGAGTTCTGAAGTTTATTTTCCAGCAACATTATTAGCCTGTTTCACTTTTTGACATCTTGGCTGTCTTGATATTATCTGAATCTAACCCAAGCAGGAGACTACCAGAATTATGGATTGTGTGCTTTAGATATTTATATTGGCAAATGGCTTTTAAACCTTTCTCAAAACAAGGGGAATTTTAAGGTAAATTAGGTACATTTGTGATCCTAGCCACAGATGATAAATACAATTAAAACAGCAGAAAAAAATTATTATTGAAAACATAAAACAATGGTCCTGGTAAACAATAAACAGTATTAAATTAGCTATACACTAGAAGAATAGAGAGTGAATTAAGATAAAGTGAAAGCATCTGACTGTCCAAAGACCAAGAAACATAAAAATCAAAGTTCATACAGTTTGTCTTGCAGCTGTGGAGTAGCTCAGTAGTCCCTGAAAAAGATCATTAATTTTCATGCAATTAAATATAATTAATAAGACACCCCAGGAGCATGTGTTCCTGAGAGAGAATGTCAGCCCTTGGGTGTGACCTACCGTGTGATGTTATCTCAGCATGGCTCAAATTCCATACTCCTCCTGAGCTAATAACATTACGTTTTCCTTCTAAAGGCTACTTTGGTAACTTTGGTTATTGACTTTCATCCCCATGGTCCACAGTATTAGTAACATGATCAGTACGAATAAGAGAAAGAACACATACAACAAACTGACCACAAACTAAATTAGCAGTAGAGGGAGAAGACATAGCAGTCAAACCATGGACAGTGTATGACATGCACTAGCAGAGCTCAGAAGAAACATCTGAAAACAAAACACACAAAAAAGAGACCAGTTAGCAAAACTGTGTGATAGAACTAGCACAGTTAATCAAAGATTGGAGCAAGTATCACCTGAAATCATTGCTGTCTTCACTGTACAGGAGTGTCTAGTTATACATTAACAAAATTCAAATCCTCACTGAGAACTCAGGACTTACAGACAACATGCTGCTGAGGATGCCCTTCAGAGTCCTCAGAGTCCAGGGCAAAGGAAATACAGAAGTGGCTGGAGGTTGTGAAGGATGAGCTGGATGCTGGTTTGAGTACTAGGAAAAGGATGGAGGAAAGGGGAGAACGATGCTGGGAACTACTAAGATGACAAAGGAAGGTCCTCTGGGCATCTGGGTGTATTTGCTGCAGCACCACAAGGGATGTGGAAGTTGGTGGAGGAGGCAAGGTATCATGGAAAATATTGCTGTTTCACCGGCAAGTTGCAAAATGGTGTTCACCCCTCTGGAGCAGCAAACCTGCCCAAGGAGCCGTAAGGCTGGTCATTCAGAAGTTCAGTAACATTTATAGTTAACTGAATCTGAGGTGACCTCACTAAAACAGAACTTCAGAAGAAATAAAGGTTGGGCCTCAGACCCAACATTATGGAGTTTGTTAAGCAGTTGTGCCATGTAGTGTTGAAGCTGTGAAACAACGTTATGTGGACCATCCCCCGAGCAGTCAAGTGTTTGGTGATGCAAGGATGAGATTCCATTACTTCTGATGTCACAGTGAAATTGCTTAAAAATTACCTAAATCTGGAATCTTCCCCTACAGTAATAAAACCAGCTCAAAACACCATAATTTTAATTACAAATTCCTTTCTCTAAATACACATTCCAAAATTTTTCAACGTTTAGGTTGTAAAAGAATCTTCTCTTCCTGTACACTGAAATTCAGAAAGAGTTCAGATTCCAGCTTTATCTTTCAAGCATCTGTAGTACTTGTGAATCTTGTTCACTCATACATCTGATTGTCATGACATTCTCCTTCAGAGTTTATACGGTTATGTTTCATGTTCTCATCATTAACATATCTCTGCCTTATTATGTATGGCCTATCCAAAGGAATTCCTCTCTGCCTGTGAAGCACTCCATTCCAGCAGACTACAAAATAAACCTCTTATGGAGGATTTTGAACAGGTTTGAAGGAGATACATAGGTAGCTGGGAAGCAGATCATGTTAATGTTGGACAGACTCAGTGTAACTGTATTTATTATGACATTAGTTGTATGAATGTGCTTACAGCCTTAGGCATAGGAATCTCTTATTACTGTAAATTTAATAAATGAAATCATTGTTTCTGGTTTAAAAATTCAAAATTTGTAACTGTAATGAGGGATTTAAATTAACTTTTAACTAACATAATCTCGTTTCCCTCTCATTGTAAAGAAATTATTGGAAAGAATCAAATCCCCTCTATCTATAGATATCATAATCTAAAGATATTCTTTTGGTAATAAATGAGGTGACAAGATGTCCCAGTTTTTCTAGGAGAGATGCAGTGTCCCTATTTTCTTTCTTTTTATATGGGTCACTTTAGCCCAGGTTTCAAATCCCTATCAAACATCACAGAAATGGCAATCATTTTATTCTTCCAAACTGTGCTAGAAAAGAATTTTTCCTGGAAAAGGTAGGTTTGGATTTCCAAATCTTTATAACAGCTTTTCGGCTTATCCCAACTAAATCTGTTGGGATAAAAACAACTACCACCCAAAAAAACAAAGGAGGGTTTAAAAAAGCAAATTAAATTAGATCTCTGCTACAACCTCCACTGCATATGTCCGCTCAGGCGGTCTGCCAAGAGTATTTTAATATAACAGTCATTCATCCATAGACCCGTAAGTGGTATATGCAATTACATAATGCTTCTAATGACTCTGTTTGTTGCTTATCTAATCCCAGTAGCTTGTGGTGGTGAAGAGAAGATGTTCCCTATTGACACCTGGTGTTTAGCAAGGAGAAGACTCCTCCAGAGCTGCTTTAAAACTCCAGATAAACAAAGGTGAGGAAGATTTTTGACAGTACCAAAATGAAGTGGGAGCTCAAGATAATGTTTGTGAAACTTTAGATAAACCCTAGCCTTTAAAATTCTGTTCTTTTAAGGGTTAAATTTATATATTCCAGCCCTTATCCTCAGATCACAGTGTATCCACAGCTCAAGTAACCTTTCTAGCAGCCGAAGCTGAATGTCCTATTTCAATTATTAACACAGTTTTAGTTTTATGGCTTCTTTTTGATTTTCTAGAGCTAAATAAAATTTGAGTATAAAGCCATTAACGTGACATTAGCACATTTTTATACCATGACTATAGGATGCCTTTTTGCTGAGGCAAAGGGTCAAAGCAAAAACCAGTACCTGAGTTGTTTGTTTGCTTGTCTCTTCAACACAGTTCATTCATCTTCTATAAACCAAAATGACTATTTCATGAAGAAGTAGTATGCTGATAAAAAAGAGATCTTGGAAAGGTAAGATTGATGTAGTATGTTACATCTGAGAGATAAACACTCAAAGAAGATTCAAACACAAGGCTGTCTGCCTGAGCCTTAGCTGCCCACCAGCTGTCAGGGATGAAGAATACCGACTTCCACCACGGAAGAGGAGGTGGCACCTCGGATCCTCTCTCCACTCGCCAAACCACCAGGTATCTCGTTATGGCTGAACGGCTACGTAATGCTCTGTTGGCTGGGTGAACTGGGAAGCAAGGGTAAAACTTACTTTGGTTTTAAATAGACTGTCATTGCTTCTCCTCAGGGAGACATACAAAAATAATGAGAGATGCTTCGTTCATTCCGATGGGGTTTTGTATATTATGAAGAAAACGCCAATTGCCAGTACATGCTTTCGCCTCTGTCTGCCAGGGTGTTTGGTTTTTAAGGTTTCCAGAATTACAGGGTTTAGCTCAACCTAAGCAGCACATTGTTTCCTAAAATCAAGACATGTTTCAGAAAGTAACACTCCTGACTGAATCTCTCTCTCACATCAAGTAACACACTGGAGTGACTCCTCTAGCATAAATGAGTTACTCTAAGCTTTGTCCAGGACCAAGCACCCATTTGTGTTTACAGTTATTTATAATGCTAAATAGATCTCTCCTTTAAGCTGTCTCTAGCTTAGAAGGAAAAGAAGAGTGCCAGGTTCTTGTTCTACCTCCTGAAAACTAATGAAAGTCTCTTTCTCAGCAACCGCAGCCCCTGGCACTCACAATATGCTTCCACAGTTCAGCAATCGGCAAGATGAAACCGCTGCCTGGTGAGCGAGCCGTGGCTGTCTCAGGATTTACCTGTCCTCCATCCGTCTCCACTCACCAGCTGTGCTTGAGACCCTCAGGCAGGGACAGAAGAACTGGATGCACATAAAGTATCTCTTCAGTGTGACCAATGCAAAAAATTGTGTTTGGGTTCTCTAGGAGACAGAGAAGGAAGACAGATGCACTATTTAGCTATTCCTGACCAAGGACGCCCATGCACAGGAAGAGTGGAAATGCTCCTCAGATGCAGAAGAAGGAAAAGCTAGAGAGTCCACACCCTGGGCCCCTCCTTGGCTCCCACAAAACCGTATCAGGAATCAAAGGGGTCTGACAACTATAATTCCCTCTTCTGGGTTCCTGTCAAGCTCTGTAGAACTGTATTTCACAGTCTTTGGCACAGACAGACTGACAAACACCAGGCCTGCTATTTATTGCATCCTCTACCAACTGGGTTTGAATGCACATTTCCTTCAGCGTGCCCTCCTCTCAGCCTCAGATATGGAGCTGCTGCAAAGTTCAGTACATTTAAGATGACTATAGATAGTGAGGAAGGGTAGAATTTGTCACAGATGATCATACTCATTTTGCAAAAATAAGTTTATCGTACTTGGCATAGCAATAAGAAAGCTTGGCTAGCTGGCCAGTCAGCCCTAGGAAAAAGTGAGCAGCATCTGTTTAAGTCTCTGAAGTAACACAATCCATGCATGGCATTAGGTTATGTTGCATCATTTAACACAACATAAACCTCACTCACCTTTTCCTCCCTTCCATTGCTACTTTCTTCCAGTTTCTTCTGACTAACTGGCTGCAAAAATGTTTGTGTCTTTGTTGCTTTAAAATCCCTGCTTTTTGTCCCTTTAACTTCCACAGCTCATGTAATTTTTTTTTTTCCTATGCTGCCTTTCTGGGAACCACTGAACCTACATCCAAGAAGCATTATCTCTCCATTCTGCATCTCATCATAAGACATTTTGTGGGTTTTTTTGACCTAAGTGCTACACAAAACTAAATTGTATTGTTATGCCTGAGACATTCACATACAGAAAGAAGCACAAATCATATTTAATCAAATTTAATGAAAGATTGCCATCAGGTGTCTAAATGTCTCACTTGCCTGTTTAGTTGAGTTATGGCAAACAATGGTACCCAGAAAGTTAACGTATGTAATAATTAAACATTTTTTTATTATGTGGACCTACTTTGTGCCAGCTCTGTTGAACTAATTTGCAATAATGGCACTGAAAACACACTAATTCAAATACAAAATAGAAGGAAATATTTATTTGTCTTGTTTCACAATGATTGTTTCATTTAGAAATATTAGTAAGCTGATAACTCAGTCTCTTCATTATAATATAATGCTCGGATGAATAGGGAGCTATTCTTTATTCAGTGGGTTACACTCTAGTGTATCACGAGGAGCGGAGATGTATTAGCTTGTATTCAGAGTTTGTATAAAAAAATGAAACTGTAGGGTAATAGAACTGCATCTTTTACACTAATGCTGCTATTTGAAAACAGGACAAGTTTTAAATGGGAAATTCTAAGCAGTATCTGCTAGAAAAGTCACATCTACATTTGCCCACATGCCTGTATGCCTGGCCGTACGGTGGGGATGTCAGCTAAGCAGTTTGTGATACCGTTGATTCAAAACAGAAGGGCCGTTGGAAATTGTGCTTGTCTGTGCAGTTATATGGCTTCTGTCACTGGTTTCTGACACCCCAAATATTTTTTATTTCTTTTACAGCAAGAAACTGTGCTGCTAAACAGTCTTCAGTAGTGTAGTATGTATGATGAACAAAGGCAGAGATAAAACGATGAAAAGGATGAACCAAAAAAAAGACCAACCACAAGATTACTGGAGTTCAGCCCATCCACATGTTTTCAGAGCATAGGGAAGGTCTGCACTGAGGAATACTGCATCTGGAAGTCTACACAGCAGAGTCAGAGCTACAGAGACACTGCAGAGGTGTATGGCAGGAATAGTAGCTGCATATGAGAAGCAGGCGCTCACTGCTCTTCCAGAGTTAATTAGCTCTTCTCTTCAAATGATCTAATTAGCCTGAGCACAGCCCTGCACTGACACAACCATACCAATCCTGGAGCTGACTCATTAGCTGGCTTGATATCCTCTTCATTCACTAATGTGGTGCTCGCACAGCTCTGAAGAAAACTATGTCCTGGTAGTTGGGTACTAGCTTCCACACTAATTAGTATGTGAACATTTTATAAAATGTGGAACAATTTCATCAGGAAAAAAAAAAAATCAATGTCCCAAAGCTTAATAGTTAGAGCAGTCACTTAGAGGGAGGAAAACAGGTCAAACTCTTGTTTTCAGAAACAGGTGTAGGTAACAATCCCTTCTGCTTCTAAGTTCATTTTTTCACAGTTATCGAGAATGCTCTCAAAAGTTATCTTTTACAGAACCTGAAAAGAAGAGAGTTGTAGGGGGTTTTTTTAGTTCTTTGAAATTCTTGGTTCCTCCGCTAAACCAAAATTCAATTACCAGCACAGTCCTAATAGCAAATACAGATTATTGACTGCACTTGAGGCCAACCGCAATGAACTACTGCCTGAGGGTTAAAGCCATTCCTAGGATTAGGTAGTATTGCCTGAAGCCAATTGAAAGGAATGCTTTAATACCTTTGAGCAATAGTTTACTGCAATTTCCCTCAGACTCAGTCAGTGATTAATTAACCTTTTAGAATCTTCGGGGTTAATGGAAAGTTTGCATTGGAAAGCTCCACAGATTGAAACATGAACTGAGATCATCATCAGCAATACCACAATATACACGATATTGGTAGATGAACCACTGTTTTTGATGGTGGTTAGGCTGTTGCTTCAGCCTGAGGGCAATAATATGCCCTATTTACAGTGGAATGAGCATTTTTTAAGTTATTTCAACTACTAAGAAAGGTGTTTGCATGTGTAAAATAACCACTTTATCTTATAACTGGTTATTAGCTAAAATCTACTCAGCTCAAATTCTATGTGTTTTCAATCAACATGCGTATAAGTGGGTTGGGAAATTGCTACATGAGAGAGATATAGAGTGACGACAAGGAGCCCAAATGAAGAAATTATGATCTATATTTCTACTCACCTCAAACCTTGTGGATATTTGGATGTGGATGTCAGCTGTGTCCAAGATAAAGAAGGATGTTTGTGAGTTGTGTTTGATTGATTGCATGCCCACCAAATCCTGGGTTTGTCTCGGTAAAAAATGTTTTGGGGTAAAACCAAACTCCAAGCATGTATTTGAAAAGTAATTGCATTATTTAATAAATGCATCTTTAAATCATTATCAGCTCAACAAGTGTCAAGAATAAGGACAGTAACACAATCCTACCAGATGCCCACTGACTGTCAGTAGCATGCTTATTGAAGATATCAGCATCCCCGAGTTCTGAAACTGCTACAAGTTAAGAGACTGTGTTAACTGCAGGTCACTTCCGAATCCCTAAAGCCAGCACTGCAGCAAGACATTTAGACGATGACACAATGAGATACAGTCTGCCAGCTTGGCACAGATTCAAAGTGGCAGCGGCTGAGGTGTGCTTTAAAAATAGGAATTTTTTTAATTGGGTTCAAAATCAATTAAAATCCCATTAGAATCGTAATTGTAGTAATACAAATCATAAAATAATATCTTTTACAATAAACTATAAAACTGAGGAAGCTTACATAATTAATACTATCTATTGCACAGATAGACCCATACCTTTCAATCATGTACAACCTACATGTCAAGAGAATGCCTTTGAAAAGTAGAGAGTGCAATTTCAATAGGAGGTCAACATATATAGCATAGGATTCAGAGTGTGTTTCTTTAGAAGTCTTTGATTTCCCTCCCCTCTTCAAAGCCCCAGATCATACATTGCTTTTGGAGATTAAACACCAGCAAATCTAGACTGTAAAACAATGAGACATGTAGCATGATGGTGGCAGTCAATGCAGTAAAGTAGCTAGTGGCCATCCATCACATTTTTGATCCCTGGATGAGAAAATAATCAGCTAATTTTTTGCTGTTATAAAGTCAGTGCATGTCTTAGGCAATGAAGTTGTGTTGCTTTATGGTGAGAATGAATGTGCTTTAATTGCTTTTTGAGGGGAAAATATGTTGCAGGTAAAAAAAAAAAGCCAGCATCACTTATGCCAAATATCAAGATTAAATTTTTAGTTTATTTCATCATTAATTCCAGTTTTCCTGAGTTGTCAGCCTTGTTTGGCCTCTTCTAGTAAAGCGACCCCCATAGTTTCAAGTGCTGGCACTCAGCTCTCACACAGTATGCTCTAGGCAAGGTTGGATTATTATCTGTTTATTCTTGTGGGCTTGTAGAGCTTTATGCTGTTGTTCGTACTATGGTGAGTAAATTAATGACCTGACCACTTTTCGAAGAGGTAAGATGAGAAAGACACCTTTAAAAACAACTCTTCAGATTTATAGTGAACTTAGCTTTTCAGTTTCCTCCTCACTAATCTTGTTTTATACAGCATTTTTTAAACAATATTGCATTAGTAAAAGGTGCCAGTCACAATAAATTATCAAATTTTCCTTTTTATTATTTTGCAATCATGCCTTAAATACATATTCCTGTAAAGATTAAGTGTATAATTTAATTGTCCTTGTATCAGATGAAAAAACCAAGATTCCCCACAGCAGCCTATTGACTCCTTCAACCTTGCCTCTTGAAACCTTACTGAACGCAGAAGCTGATACTGCAGGTTTTATATTTATAATGATTAATTAATTCTGCACTAAGCAATGTTCCTGACTGCAAGAACAAAATCCACTTTAGAAAACATAAATGACAGCTTGCCTAAAATAATTAACACCAGTGCTGATAGAATTGGGATGTTCTCCCTCTGCTTTACACTGGCGTATTTGAGAGAATTTAATTACCAATATTTCTGACTAGCAGAAGAATTGCATTAAAGGAGCACTTGATGTGGCAGGATTGAAAACTCATATAAAATATGTTATAGAAATGTAACGTGGATGGGATAAACCCTGGTTAAAAATGAAGACATAATTAACCCACATACAAGAGTATTTTTTTTACGAAAACAGGTCGCATTAAAAGTACCTGCATGAAAGTATCATCTCATTCTTCTGCCAGTCAACCGGCCAGGTGGGGTTCGGCAGTGCAGCACAGCCCTGAGCTCTTCCACCCCTGTGCCGAGCAAGTCTGACAAGGTCTGTCCTGGTAACAGGAAGGTCCTGCTGTTCAGTAGGGATGGAATTCAGCCCTTAGTGTGCTCCATGATGTAAACCAACATGTTAGTTCACGTGAGGCCTTGGAACAGGACCACTCTTCCCTGGAAGGGGACAGTGGGTATTTTCTACGGGTGAGATGGCCTTATCGGCCAATTCTAGCGTCATGTAACTGCTTACAGAATTTCTTAACTTCAAATTGAAAGCGTTAAGTGGCTGGTTCCTGTGATATAAATAAATGTGCAAACGCCACAACTACTGTGGCAGGAGCATGGAAGAGTCTGCTGTATTTTCCTTTGAATTGCTGGGAAGATTACACAAAATTATGGTAAAAATGCAGACTCTAAGCCAGAGAAAACAACACGGAGTTATTGCCACAGCGTCTCTCTCAAAGTGAGGATTTCTGTTGGTAAAATGGTACAATAGTACCATCATGGCTTTCTCCTTGTTAATCCTTATCACCCTACAACCTCCCTGTTTCACACATGTACAGTTTAAAAATCTGAGCATTGGCAATGAAATCCCCATGGGTCCATCTTTATCCTTTCATGCAAACCCATATGCGTGTCAGCAGGACTGACATACATCTCCACACCACCTGCAACGGACACTAGTTGTTCCCTGGGTGGAGCTCAAAAGCTTCACCGTCACTCGGAGGTGCAAGTTCACAAATATGTAAATACCTACAGCACACCCACTTATTTTTTCTTACGTGTTTTTCTTTCACGTTACATGAAGGACCTGAGAGCTGAGTAAGTCAGATATTGCGGTGTGTCCTTCCTGTCACTGGCAGATTTTCAGCAGAAACGTAATCCTTCTTTCATGGGTTAGGGCTATCACAGAAAATCTCAGCATTATCAAGGGCCCGATTCTGGAATGGAGAAAGTCCATAAAGATAAAATGAACAGCCATCTGGCCTATTTTCCAACATGTTCCATCTCCTCTTGTGGATTATAGGCATATGTTTTGCCTACACACAGCTTTGCTTAAAGGTGCAATTTTGCATTGCCTGTAAACCTGTCCCCCTCTCTCGCGAGTGGAAAAAAGGAGAACCAGAAGGCTTGATTTACTGAAACAAATGGAGGCAGATGTAAACTGTCGTCCTAAGGCAGTGCATTCTCTGCACCCTAGGTGGGATTCCTCCTAATAAGTAGTAGGGATCGGAAAGGACATGAGAATGCAATCTGTAAACTCTCTTTAGGTATTCCTGCTTAATACTAATTATTACTTAATAATGCATAGCATTTATATTTCCTTGTAAATGTTAAAAGTGCTGTAAAGGACTTAACTGGTTAATTCTCAGGACACCCTTGAGAGATGGGCATATAAGTATATCTTCATTCCATACTTCTTTCCATAATAAGGGAACAATTAAAATTAAATTGATCAGCTAACTTTATAGAGACCCTAATTCCTACAAATAGGAAATAATAGGCCTAAATGAGTATACTTCTGGGTGTTTAAAAGCAGTATTCATCAGCTGGATTACAGCTGATTTTTCAATGTAATTAACTTTGCATCCAAAAATCAACTTTATTGGTTCACTTCTAGTATATTAAGCACAATAGGAGGGATGCCCCATTTTCTCTGGCAATAATCAGGTTCCCTTCAGCCTTGTAATTGATTCAAGCAGGAACCATATTATTGTCTAGTAAAACAGAGCATCCCTCCTATTATCCCTTAAGTAGCAGTCAGTCTGGGAAGAAAACAGTTACAATGATATATGAAGTTAAGACAGATGCCAACTAAATAGATATCTGAGTAAGCTAGAAAGAAAGAATTAAATAGTTCGAAGAATCAATAAAGGTACTACTCCAGCTAACCATTGTGCAACACATCAAGTAATCTCTCATTATTATTGTTCATATCCTGAGTGGCCCAATACTATTACACACTGCACAGACACTTATCAAGCCCAAGAGGCTTCACAATCTAATTTGTCAGCTTTCATTTCTTTCCCACTGTTTTTGTATCCTCTCTCCTGTAGCCGTCCAGTTCCCTGTATTTTGACGTCTCCACGTGATTCTGCTAGTGAACCCCACTGCCAGAGAATCAGAGGACTGAGGACTGATCCCACTGCCCCCTCTTGTAACATAGGGTCAAGCACAGAGTTCTGGGGCAAAACCGGCTCAGTCAGTATCATTTACATTTATTCGGTTTTTATTCAAATTTTAAGTGCAGGGTGATGATGAAAAAAACACTGTAGTTCTGTTGGGGAATAAGCATAAGGAAAGCAGCCCATTTCTCACAGGTGAAAGGCTCTCTGAAGGAAGGTGGGTCTTACAGCTAGCTAATGCAGCTTGGACGCAGCAAGAGGAATGAGGGAAATATGTCTCTCCTGGTAGAGAAGCAGGAATCTGAGAAGTGGTTCACTTTTAGTGTCTGAAATGGAGTCTGTGAGAACTGAATCCACAGCAGTAAGTGACTCCTGGAAGGACTGTTGGGACTACTCCAGGCTAGCATTGACAGTGGAAAGCAGGAATCTGACAAGCACCATTTTAGCCACAACGTGAGAGTGCCTGTTCCTTAATGCTGGAACGAGCTTCTTTGAAATAAGAAGAGATGGTGCATTTTTATTGTTTTGGATTCCTACCTGATCAGCTTTGGACAACAGACTCAGAGAAGAGGTAGGTGACCTGGTAGAGCGGCTCTGAGAGGAACGGTACCACTGGTCAGCAAATAAATCTGTGCTGTATACTTTGGGGCTGAGCTTGGGCTTCAATTTGTCACATCTTCACACAGTAGAAGTCATAAGCCTAAGTTAAGTCTTGCCATATATATTGTCTAATTGGGCCCCTGTGGCTCATAGCTTAAAGAAATTCCAGCTTTCCGGAGAAAGAAGAAGCTCAGGTCTTTATTGGTGAACACGTCTCTATGGGATATGGTGAGATGCCTCACCCCAGCTGGGGTAGTGCCGGCGGCACAAGGACTTACACTGTGCACTAGTGAAAAACAAAGCGCATGAGCCCACCTGAGCCTTTAGCCAGCTCACGCGACTGAACGTGAACAGAGAGCATCCCACTGAGACCGCTCACTGCCTGCACGACCGCCGCTCCCCTGGCCTGCTCCACCGGCTAGGAGCTGGGGAAAGCCACCCCACAAGACCAGCCAGTTTCAGCCATGAAACGGTGATTCCCACGGCCTGTGCGAAGGCAGGCGAGTTGGGGTAAGCCATCGGCGGTGTCAGTTGTCCCATCTGCCTGTATGGGAAAAGCAGGGGAAAGCCTCACATGGCAGACACTGCCCTCAGCTGGGAAGTACCAGCTTCCCTCTCTGGGCTGAGGGGTAGGAATGCCTCTCTCCTAATTTGGATACGGCAGGAGGCTCACAGGGCCAAAGCCCGTGGCTCAGACCCAGTCGCGCACAAGGTGTAGGTACCCTTACTGCAACTTGTAGCAGAGAGCAGGGAGAAAACTGCTCCCTTTTCTGTAGATTTGGCAACGTTGCAGTTGTACTTATGCTGATCTGTTATAAATTATACTTATTCTTATTCTTAATCCCTGAATGGCTTTTATACCTTTCTTTCTTCTTCTCCCTCACAATCCCCTCATTGAAAGAAGAATTTATCATCTGTTCATTCTCAAAACAGACTTATCAGCCATTATGGGTGGGAACTAGATGCTAAGTGTGCCAGGACAGTTATTTTATTTTGCCAGATATTGAATAAGAGCATGACATGTAAAGGGGGGAGGAGGGAGCCTTCCTGTTATTTTCTTGCAGCTAGATGGGTCGCACTTGACCTTTGTAGCTGCCATCACTATTTGGCAGAGTTGCACATTTAGGAGGACATTTGAAGTATTTACAGGCTTTCCTTCCACTCCCTCCAGGCCATCAGTTTAGCAGCAAGTAATCAAAGGGAGGAGTTAAAAAACAATTCAGTAATACCAGTTCAGTTCAGCACTGGTGTTCAGTTTGTGTAGTTCAGTCATATCCAGCTGCCTTAACTTGCTTAACTCAATCCCTGTTGTCTTCTTTTCTCCTTTCAGACATGGTGTGATGGCTGCAGTCATGCAGCCTTCCCACTCCCCTCACTTGTCCATGACAGCAAGGTTCCTTCCATTTGTCGAAAAGCTCTATTTAGGATAATTTGGCCCAAAAAGTTCAGATCAGACAGATGCAGACAGCAGCAGGATTGCAAGCCTCAAACCAAAAGACTATTCTTGAAGGAACATAAGACATTATTATGATTACTACAGCTAAAATTTCCTTGTTCCTTGACATTATTAAGCATAGCAAATGCTGCCCAGAAGGTTCATTGGGCGGGGCAGAACATCAAGTACAACATCTCAGTCTTGCACCACAATTTAAGAATACGGTATGATATTTTATTTTACCTTCCACCTTCTCTGCAGAATAGAAGGCCTATTTCTTTCTATTTCATTTCAGAAATTGCATGCATTTCATTGAGTGTCCAAAGAAGGGCAACAAAGCTGGTGAAGGGTCTAGAAAGCAAGTCTTATGGGGAGCAGTTGAGGGAATTGGGGTTGTTTAGTCTGGAGAAAAGAAGGCTGAGGGAAGACCTTATTGATCTCTACAACTACCTGAAAGGAGGTTGTAGCGAGGTGGTTATCAGTCTCTTCTCCCAAGTAACAAGTGAGAGGACGAGAGGAAACGGCCTCAAGTTGCACCAGGGGAGGTTTAGGTTGGATATTAGGAAAAATTGAACTGAACTGAAAGGGTTGTCAAGCATTGGAAGAGGCTGTCCAGGGAAGTGGCTGAGTCACCATGCCCTGGATGTATTTAAAAGATGTGTAGATGTGGTGCTTAGGGACATGGTTTAGTGGTAGACTTGGCAATGCTAGGTTTATGGTTGGAATTGATGATCTTAAAGGTCTTTTCCAACCTAAATGATTCTATGATTCTGTGATTCTGTGATTCAGAAGAAGGAAGTCCTTTCCATCCTTAGTCTGAGATGTTTCTTAAAACCTTGATTATGATTCTAAGCAACACCCTTTCATGTTACTTTTAAGTCATCAAATTCTTTCATGGATTCTGCTCTTGGAAGGTTTGGGGTGGCGGTGTTACTCCTAATAAAGATGGCTATAAATAAAAATAAAACAAATATAAAAAAACCTCAATGTTTTAATTTTGTTATTAAAAAGTTGCATTTTCTACATTTCTTTCTTCTGTTCTTCATTGCCTACTTTTTTCCAAATTAGTGAATAATCTTACTTCAAAGATGGAGAAGCCTTTTTTTGCATATACCAGTGAACGCTGTGAAAGTCAAACATTTTTTGGTTAACATAGTGAAAGTCAAACGCTTTTCATTAGATGCATAATTCCCCTAGACTGGTCCGTGAAATGTCTAGCGCTGCGTAAAGTGTTACAGGGAGCATAAGAACTATGCTGTTTCTTCATTTTATCTGTACAAAAGGTTCAGCCAAGAAATCAGACCGGAGATGCAGTCAATATCAGTGAGGCATCTGCTTTCCAAAAGACTGATAGCTTTCACTGTCAAGGGGATTTAGGCAGGCATTTAGTTAAATATCATTATTTGCATCTCCCAAAGCCTTTTGGTGTAGAAAAATGGAAATCTTTCCTGTACTTAGTTTGTCACGTTATTTTCTGGACCCCACTTTAATTTTCAATGTCTAAATGATTTAGGAGCTCTTTCTTTAGTGTTCAAAAGTGGAAGCTGCCTGTTACCATGCTTGTAACTTACTATAATATCATTTTAAAGACATGAGCTAATAATTTCAAGTATTCAGATGTTCTTTTTGTCTGAAGGACCTGGGGATGCCAGATCAGATGAGATCATCTACTGAATACCACCGATGGATTGACTGTGATTTCTTTTTTCTCCTGACACACTTAGGATTTTCTTGTGGAAGGAAGTTATCTGGAATTTTTTGTATTTTTAAGGTGTATTATTCAGCTTCAGTGGATACCAAAAAGGATACTACTTTGTCACTAAGTCACAATAAATCAAAACATCTTGTCCCCACATAGTTCATCTTTGCTATTTTTAATTGTGGTTTCATCAGTGCCTGCCCTCCTACCACGGAGGGAGCAATCAACCTGCTTTATAAATAAAGTCACTGGACTAGCAACTGAAAGTGGCGGGCATGCAAGTATCTCAAGCAAAGCTACCAGAGTCTGTCCAGGGAGCAAGGGAAGAAACCTGGAAACTAAGTTGAGCCTATTGCAAGTAAAAACCTAAAAAGAAAAGTTGTGAGTTGGAAGAAGAGAGACTGGGCTTATTGCGTACAAAGTGATGTGAAGCCACAGGCTCCTGATCAGGGAAACTGCTTGCGGTTTCTCTCCATTGCATTCTCGAAAAACAGATGGGATGTGCATGGGGCTAAATAAACCAGATTATACAAAGAATATATTTGAGTTCTAGCACTGATTTCTTAGTGCAGCAAAAATAAACCAGAAAACCAGAAATTCACAAGACCCTGGAAATCGGTAGAAGGGAGCAAAAATATTACAAACATTATCTTTACTGTAACCTGTAATCCTGTCTGCCATCTTTTCACTGATGTAGCCAGGACCTAGCAGGCCTCAGACTCCATTTTACTAAAAGCCTCAAAAGACGTGTACTATAGTAACAATAAATGGAATACAGAATAAAATTCAGTAAAGCGAGGCCGTTGCTGTTTGCTTGCTATTGGTACATAATTATCCTAACATAAAAGCCTGAAGTTTTGAGAGAGTTGAGAGAATACGTTCATTTGTATCAGAGGATACCTCTCCTCTCCTTCCTCTGAGTCTCAGAATTAATGGTGAACGTGGTTAAATGCAGAGGAGCTCATTAATCTGTCTGTGTCTGGAACGTTTTACACAGATACCATGCAAATCAATGCCTGCGAGGTAGTTAGCATTGTGCTTATGTAAGCAGCACTATACAGGCACAAAATCTACTGTTCCTCTTTAGCTGTACAACGTTTGAACTAATATTTATTTAATTTTGTTTAATAGTGTCAGTAGGCAGTCTGAAACTGTTAGCCTTTTTCTGAAGGAGGTGTGTGAGTTGAAAGCATAAACCAGTGCTGTTAGTTGATTTTTTTTTTTCCTCTGAAAATTTCTCACTCTGAATGGAGTTTAAATTCTGAAAAACATGTATGCCAAAAATAAATACTGCACTTTTTTCTCTGTGGTTACTGGAAACCCATGTGCAGGAGGCAAACTCCTACTGTTGCCCTTAATGTGATTAAATGTTTCCTAGCCCTCCAGTTTACAAGGCAGGGAACTGTCAGTGCATTTTTCATGGCATCAAATAAATGCTGTACATCTTTAATTAGCAGTGTGTATCAGTGTTGAGGCTAATACAGACATAAATAAAAGCTATGAATGCTGTTACACACTCAGTATAAAGCAGAGCATAGATGTAAAGATTAAGAAACAAAGGAAATCAAAAAGTTTCTGTTGAGTGCCATGAACGGAGACGCTGAGAACAGATAGTCTTTCTCTGAGGCATTAAGCTCAAAGCATTACAAACATGTCAAAAAATGAAAGATTTTTATACAGAAATAAATATTGTTTGGTGATAAAAATAGCTTTCTTCATTCTTGGTTAAACAGAAGAGAAGTACCCTAAGGGTAGTAGAGGGCCTTATCAGCAGAGAACAATAAAAAACTGAGGGAGGGAAGTAATCTGTCTCGTCTCAGAGGGACTACTATAGTAGTTACATTACACCTGTTGCAGTTTATCTATATGCAAGACTCTACAGTATCTTTCAGATTAATTTAGCATCTTTGGAATCCATTATACCTTTTTGGGAAGCGACTCAATTTGGAGATTCCTAGTGGGTGTAAATGAAGGCAATAGCTTTCATTTCAGAACAGCCTGCGCGCAGTAAATGTTTGAACGATGTGATGCCATTGTGAGGCTTTTACAAATATTTGACAGCACCAGTTGTATAAAACTCCAACATTATTTTGATTAAAAAATATTAAAAACGTAAAAGGGTTGGATTTCGTGCTTGGGGAAGTGAAGGACTGAGAATACCTCCCTGTTTACTGCAAGCTGTTTACTCGGCTCCTATCAGCACAGACCCAGGCCCAGGGAGCCCACTGCGCACCTCAGGTGGGGTTCAGTCCCGCCGCCTTTGAAGCCTGTAGTGCAGGCTGCACCCATTGTATGGAACCAGGGCGAGGCAGCAGCTCCCGAGAGGCTTTGCCCGCAAGGAGCGAGGCTTTCCTGCTCCAGGCAGAATTGGGCTCCCCTGTGTCAGAGCCCTTGGCAAGTCTCTGCACACAGCCGCTGGAGTTCATCTTATACACGGCTGCCACCACTTCCACTCTCCGACCCAGACTAAGTCCTTTTGAGACATCGTGTGCTGCTTTGGGTTGCTTATCGAGTGTCATAGTCCAGCTGAAACACAGAAGCCCATCATAAAGTTATCTGTTTATACCTCTCTCTAAGAAACTTTTGAGATTAACTTTACCATGTTTATTTTTAGCCCAAAACTCGATGTCCCTAAAAGTTTAAATAAAACACATTCATCAGGTACGAGATCAGTGATGGTGAGAATAACATATTTATTGTACTGTAGGCAGACTTTAGGACACCTTTGCCATATATACTCCAAAATGAAAGGTATGTAACATTTATAAATGCAATCTCTCTCAGCAGACAAATCTCACTAAGGAACAGATCTAGACTAAATGTGCTATAAAGATTATCAAGATAAATAACTGGAGTGATTATGAGATGGAGAGTTGGTTTGAGTATGTGGAGGATGAATCTTCTGTCACGTTAAGGTATTTTGAGAAAGAGGCAAGTATCTACGGAGACAAGGCAAATGCTTTAATTGCATAATGCACAGTGTTTTGCCTAAGGTTTAGTCTAAAGTCAGATATCAGGCTGATTAGTGAAAAGAAACCAGATAGTACTATAGCTTGTGATAAATAATTCCCTAACTAAAGGAAGGGAGGCATTCAGGCAGTCACTTTAAGAGACAAAGCTATCAATTATGGACAGGCAGGCAAACTATGGCGTTTCCCTGGTAATAGGGAAAAGCGCTTGCCTCTGTTTCGACTACATGGACTTCTCTTTGCTCTGGACCCATGCACACTTCTCAGGAGAAGATAAATTCACATGCAATGTATCACTGGTTTTCAATTTCATTGTGATGAACCCACAGGGTGGATTACATAGTCCATCCCGTATTTTACAGAAGAGCTAAATTACACTGTGCCCTCTATGTGGTCCAGAGGATATTGATTAGAATGCTTCAGAGTTCGAAGAAGAAGAAAATGTACTGAGTTTCCTCATCTACATATGTTCTTTTCATCTTCCCATTTTCTGGCAATAATTAGTTTGCAGAAGTCAACAAGACTTACTTATTTTCTCTCTTGAAATATCACACTTGCATTTTTATAAGAGACTTCAGGAGACCTGGGAGTGTATCCTTCACAAAGAACTTAGCAAAAATGCTTTGGGAACTCTTGTCCCTGATTCTTTTGTTAGCTTGAATAACAGACATCATCTTAATGCCTGTTCGCTTGCAACTTGTACGCACACAGTTATGTGAAAAAAGAAAGACCACAGAGACACTCCGATATTACAGGGTAAGCTGGAGTGAGAAATACTGGATGTCATTCCAGAGATTCACTGGCAAAAAGCTGCAAATGAAAATTATTACAATGAGTATAAAATTATTATAAAACTGCCACATTTCTAATATTTCATATCACTTCTGACCATAAGCTCCACAGCTATAAAAGCAATATCTTTTACTCTTCAATGTGCACAGATGATGGTTTGCATTCTTCAGGGCTTATCATGTTAAAATGCCTTTAATTATGTCCCAGATAGCTGTTCAGAATGCACTCTTAAACCTCTTCAAGGTCAAAACCTTCCTTCTTGCTGATCCTCAGATCACCACTCTATGATTTCTGTTTCTGTGACATAATATCTCTCTTATTCTTGGGAATCACTACACTACTGTGTAGGCGACGCCGGCATATGATTACATCAACTGTCCCTAAAGGTTCAGGCGCTGTTTGCCGATATCTGTTTCCCCTTTACTAATCCTTAAAGGTCAGACAGATTGAAAACTAACGTATGTTCTTGCTTCATATTTGAAAAAGGTAGTACTATTGCTAAGTTACTCTTTCTTTTTTTTTCCCCTGCACCTGGGGACATGAATATCAAACATATGGTAAACAGAAGCAGCACTTTACAAACTTGTGTTTCTGATGACATATTGTAATGAAAATGAGAAAGAAATGATTGGTTGCCAATCACAACCATAACTAGGCATCTTGAGAACCCAAGTCTGTGTGTAGTTTGTGTTGAATTTGAACGATTGCTAGCTATATGGCACACAGTAATAGACTCTACTCCCAAGCCATTCATTTAAACTCCGACACAAGATCTCAAAGAAGAATCTTCTTCATGGATCACTGCACTTGTTAACAAGTATCAAATAGGATAAATTGTATATTATAGCACTGTCCACTAGCTCTGCTATATTTAAATCTTTCAGTGTTTCTATTATTATACCACTTCTTTCTAAGGGAATGATAACATCTACCAGTTAAAAGAAAACTGATACAAATTGAAATTTTGCCTTTTGGCAATATTCTGGACAGTATATGCTAGGAACGTTAAAGAAGCAAACTTCCAGCAATCTAAATTAACTCCAAACTTCCCCGATCTTTATGACCTCTCATGCAGAGTCCTTCTCAAATACACACGAACACAAGAGGCCCATTGTGAATAAATTACTGAAAATATGCTTCAGTTCATTAAATGAATCCATAATACAATGTACTTAAAAAGTGCAACCTACCATACACAGTAAGATAAACAAATACATTAACGTTGTTAAATATAAAATTAAGGACTATCTTCAAAACCAATCTGAACACATGTCTGTATTTCATTCACACAACTATGAGTCAGAAAAGGAGCAGTTCTTTTGAAATTAATAAAAATTAGCATAACAATTAAATAAAATGCAGTCATCAGACAAAATGACCTTAACTTTCATTTAAGACAATAGCTAAGTTTTACAAACTTCCCAATCCAAACAAACTTTCCAGTATTGATATCTTATTCAAATAAATAACAAGTTATGTCTTATTAAAACCATATTATAGAGGATTTATATCATTATTCAAAAAGAAAAATAGTATTTTATTATTCTGATCACTTATAGCACAGTTTTGCTTACCAGCAATGTAAACAGTCCAGTAAATCTTGGTTAGGAACTGTAAGGAAATAATAATATATATTTTTGTAGTCCTTTTAAAATGAAATTTAAAAACTTCCTGTCCTGGTAATAGAGTTACGCACTTAATTCTCTGTCCATTCTACTAAAAATTGAGTGCTCTGTAAAATACAATGTCAGTTTAAGTGTTACCTTCAGCAGATGATAGATCTTGTCCAAAAACAAAAATATAAACAGTTTGCAAGATGTAATGTCAAGAAGAAAGCATAATGGGTCACACTGGGTAGTATAATAAATAATTACTGAATTGGTATATATGGATGGACACACCCACACCAATTCGATATACTTGCAAACTACTCTTTTCCTGACTTGACTATGACTTGCCTTGACTATATCTTGTATTTTTGTATGTTTTCCTCTGAAACCTTCATGGTCAGGAGTGAGTGAGTCACTAGTCCCCATCTATTAATCAGTTCTAGAGATAAGTATACAAAATGAATGAGTAAGATTTTTTAAAACTCTGATCATATGGGTTTTGTTCATTTGCATTTTTGTGGTGTCAAGTTGAAAGGGACAGTTTTTTACATAGGGATTGTGCAGCTGATTACTCAAGAGTAAGTACTTGATTTCCATGAGAATTCCCCCTTGTCTTCCTGACCTGCAGTAATATTAAATAATTAGATTTTAAATATCCTTTGTGCTATATATATCTATATAATATGGTGCCCTTTAAAACCAAATATTATTTATAGCATGAAAAGGATAACGATTCTTGACCCTGAACTATATCATTAGAGGAGCCTGAAAGAAGCTAGTCCATCAAAGTGTAGGATATTAAACTGGTTGGTTTGTCTAGAAAATGCATAATCAGCCCTTCAAACTTCTATTGTGTTACTTGTAATTAATACTAATTAAGGCTGAGGGTCTCAAATATGAAATGGTTAAGAAAATCTGCAGGGTTTGGTTTCCTGTTTGTCAACTTCTATTTGCAAACAGCAGGTTAAATTCCGATATGAGGAACGTTCAGCCTCAAACTATCACACAGATTGTTTTGTATCTATGTGATTGCCAAAGACTGCTTTGGTCAAAACTCCTGAACACTTTTTATTGCTAATTTTGGCAATAAACCTGTTAATTAGTTAATTGTAAAGCATTAGTGAATGAAGTAAAAAGGATCCATCTGTTTATAAAATAAGATTTCTTCTGGGCATAACATTTACAAACCACAGTGGTAGACACCATACCACCTATTTGTCAATAAAGTCTCTCATTCCTTTCAGAGCTAAAATGTGACTTTGAAGGAGATTTGTAATATATCACGCACAGTTAATACCATCACAGTTTTAATATCATCAGGGAGGCTTGAGAGAGCTGCAAAGAGTTACATCCCCTCTCTTCTCTATGTCACTGATGTGAATCTGGCATAGACCGATAGCAGCCAGAGATGTGGCCATATGAAAGGCATTCAGTGCTCAGAGCATATTCACAATATCCCCAGTTAGAGAAGAATTTTAAGAACACAGCACAACTACCATTGCCATAAGGATTATTTCCATGGGCAGACTCAGAAGCCAAATGAAGTACTAGGTTTGAGGGAATTTTTACCATTGACTTGAATGGGAGCAGGATCATAGATTTTTCCAGGTGAATGCATAAACAGTCTAGGAAGCTTACACTGCTGCTACTTATCTTTTCCATGGCCAATTAAATAGGCTTCTTTTCTCAGAGCTGTCAATGTGGCAGCTTTCATGATCACTAAATTCATCCTTTAAGGAGAAAACATGTTAAAAAAAAAGTAATGTCTTTTCTGATTTAAAGATACTGTAAAAAAGACCTCTTTTCAATACAGAAAACAAATCTCTTGTATATTCATGTGGATTACGGAGTAGTTTCCATACCAAAATATTACATTTCTTTTATCAGAGCAAAGTAAAGATGATACAATATTCTTGCCTGAGATTAAAAAATATATAAGAATGGCATATTGATAGCAACGTGTAATATAAAGTAAAGGAGGATTGGATGATGTACTATGGGAGCTGATAAGAATTATATGGCTTCTAGCAGAGAAGCAAAATGACATAAAAAGAGAGAGACTGATGGCAATAGGAAATGCAGCTATAAAGGAGATCACAGGAGTAAACAGGGAATAAGTTTGGATAACAACAGACAGGCATTTAAGGGAAAATGCTAATTGAATTATGCACTGTAGCCAGGTAGACTGATACTTCTAACTGCTGAAAAAATGCTGAGGCACCTTGGCCTGCAGTGGTAGCCTCCATTGCACCAGTCTTTCCCCAAGAGTTCAAAAGCCTGTTTTACCGGTGACCATTGGAGCCCACTTATTCCACTTTGGATGCAAAGGAGCTACAAAGGGATGTCTCAAAAGATGTTGAATTAGACCAAGTTCAGAGTAGGAAATCATATGAGACCCACTCCAGAAGCTGTGAAGAAAACTACCACATATGGAGAGAGAAAATTTTGTCTTTTCTTAGTTTGTGACTCATCTAAATCTCATCATCTAAAATCAGACATCTAATCAAAGCTGGCCAGCTAGACTGCCTCTAAGGTTAAAGGAGGGATTTGGGGACACTTCCAAAGCACTATTTAGCCTCCCCATCTTTCCCTTCTATCTTGGGATGTATACAGTCTGGAGGCCACTGTTAATGTTGAGGTAGAAACCAAGCACCACATCAGTGAAAGAACCAGGGACCACATTTAAGAAGCAACTGGAATGCTATGAAATTAAGAAGAGGGTAGGCTCAGGCCCTTAACACTGGCAGCTCACCCACACTGGATACAGCTCTGCCCTGGCAAATGGTTAGACAAGGTTCACTGATGCAGCCCAGGAACGATCTCACATCTGCCTCTGCTGGGGGAGGCCACCCATTAACACTGACTAAAGAGCTAGCTGATAATTAAAGCACCTACATTTGGGAGGACTGAATACTTGCCACAATGCCCTGTTTCCAGATGTCTGACCTCTGCAGTGGCATTTGAAGCCTCGAACAAGATGCCTGGGTTGAAAGAGGGGGATCTGCAAAAGGGAATGTCTTCTGGGAAGGGAGGCTACCGGAAGCTGCAAACACAAATACAGGCTGGGCAGAGAATGGATTGAGAGCAGCCTTCAGGAGAAGGACTTGGAGGTGTTGGCTGATGAGAAGCTCCACATGACCTGACAATGTGCACTGGCAGCCCAGAAAGCCAACCGTATCCTGAGCTGCATCAAAAGCAGCATGGCCAGCAGGTCGAGGGAGGGGATTCTGCCCCTCTACTCCGCTCTCATGAGATCCCACCTGGAGGTCTGCAATGAAGTCTGGGTCCCCCAGCATAAGAAGGACATGGACTTGTTGGAGCGAGTCCAGAGGAGGGCCATGAAGATCATCAAAGGGCTGGAACATCTCTTCTATGAAGACAGGCTAAGAGAGTTGGGGTTGTTCAGCCTGGAGAAGAGAAGGCTCCAGGGAGACCTTATTGCAGCCTTCCCATACCCAAAGGGGGCTTACAAGAAAGCTGAAGAGGGACTTTTTATAAGTGGTAGTTACTTTCAGTGTTAGGACAAGGGGGAATGGCTTTGAACTGAAAGAGGGTAAATTTAGATTAGATATAAGGAAGAAATTCTTGCCTATGAGGGTGAAGATTGCCCAGAGAAGTTGTGCATGCCCCATCCCTGTAAGTGTTCAAGGCCAGGTTAGATGGGGCTTTGGGCAACCTGGTCTAGTGGAAGATGTCCCTGCCCCTGGCAGTGGTCTTGAAACTAGATGATCTTTAAGGTCCCTTTCAACACAAAACATTCTATGATTCTATGAAAAACAGAAGCAGCAACATCCCACTCCAAAACACACACAAAAAAATCCCACTACATGACAGACCTGTTTCACAGTGAAAGACCAAATCATGCTGTATCTATCAGAAAAACTGATTTAAAGTGGATTTTAGAAGTCACCTTGGGCACCTTAATTTGGAAGAACAGTGAATTATACTTCTCAAAATATCATTGTTGTTTGTAGGTTTGAAATGCAAGTGGTTTACTACTTACTTTTCCTCCAAATCTGTTACACTACTTTATTATTATATAATTTCTTACAAATGTTGGTCACTGAGAATCTTAATGTTCAATATAATAATCATTTAGAACATTTTTTTTTAAATACATTGCCTGTAGTTTTTTAAACAAGTTTGCGATATTTTAGGACAGGTGGGAAGCTACCATCCTTGACAGGACTAATTTAATAGCGATCATAAAATTGGTAACAGGGTAAAAAGAATGGAATTACAGGGCAAAGTCCACCAATGAGAGCTTTAGCCTATTCAGAACAGTACTAATATAATACACTGAACAAATCAGCTCTATAAATTTCCGTCAAAATAGAGTACCTATACAAGGTCTCATGCATCAGCTAAACTTAAATGAGGTCCTTGTACAGACCCTGTGAATAGCAGCGAATTTCATCCTCAACAGTTGAAAAACTACCTTTCATTCTGATTGTATCAGAAAATTAATTCGCTCCATGCTCCGGCAAACCTGGAACTGGTTCAGTCATCAACGCAGTATTTTGAATAACACAGTTTATACTACATTCACAAATAATCTGGTTTCAGGTTAGGTAGAAGATTTTTGCTGTTTCCTTGGTAAAATCTGGTTAATAAAAATATTGACATGTGCAGTGTATCAACTGGTGTAAGTAGGAGTTATATGATGAAATAAGACCTTGACAATAACATTGTTGAGGCACATGAAGATATACTAGTACAGAAGAAGATCAAGAAAAATGCCAGGAAAATTTCTGAAACCAAGAAAGCAGAGCTTTAGTAAAAGGCTAAGGAACAGGAAGGAAGACTGAATGAATATGGAAAATGCAGCATGTTTGGGGCTTTTTTCAGTAACGGCTAATACAAAGATATTTAGGCTACAGAGAAAATGCACCACATCACCAAAAAGAAAAACAAATAAAAAAGTACAGGAAAGAGGCAGTAGGGCATTGAGTTTGAAAAGTACTTTTGAAGAGTATTGAGTACTATATCCTTAGCAAGCCTGCTCATGATGGGGCTTGGAGTCCCATTCCTTGGTTTAAATAACTTCCCACAAAAGGTTTGTATACTCCGGCCTCCTGCAGGAGGGTTGATTTCACTCAATATGCATATCGCATCTTCCTAATTATCCATCTCTTTGTATTAATGATGAAATAATACAATCTTCTATTTTCTCTAATTAAGTTTATTATGGAGACATTTTTATGTGCCTATTTTTGAAAAATGAAATTTCATTAAAAGTCAGTGTATCAGATCTTATTAATTCTATTACATTACAACATGAAACATTTCATCAGGAAAAAAAAAGACTGAATCAAAACCAACCCTAGACTTTGATAATACAGATAAAAAAAAATCCAATGCATTCACTTTTCCATCTCATTTTAAACACTGCAAAACTTTCCACACACAAAGTTTTTAAATCAATAGAGAGTAACTTACCACATTCTCCTACAGAAACAGATTTTGTCTACTTTGCTGGGGATTTTTTTCCCCTGAAAACACTATGAAATGCCAATGCATCTCACTAAGCCATTTTTTCTTCTTCTTGTAATTAGGAAAAACTAGATAAATAAATTGATATCAATTACCTCTGGGAAAACCAGGTTGGACTAAAAGACCTTTTAATAATTGGAATGGCAGTGCACTTTGCATGCTGTCAGTGCTCAGTGACAATTGCTACAAGACAATTGATAAACGGTGATGTTTTCTTTGTCATTGCTGGACAGTAGGGACTTTAGTGCCAACGATTTTCTGCCATCATCTGAAAGTGATAGGGGCCTATGAATGGTTGTAGCAAGATAAAGGATCCCTTGATATCCCACAGAGGAATTGCGATGTTTTGCTGCTATCCCAACATGTTCCACGGCTGTGACTCCAGGGCACACACAGCTGAACGGTTTTGCGGAGGTTTGGAGTCTTCAGCTTCTTGTGAAAATACTGCTCAGCATCACTGGTGCACTGTTTGTGCTAAGGACAGATGATGTGGGGTGGCAGACAGCAGCAGAAATACTGGGTTGCTGCTGGGGACTGAGGGATTCTTATTTTACTGTTTTGGAAAAGAAAGTCATAACCCATTTGAACAGTTGTAGCAGAATATATAGACTGTGTCAGGAGACTGAAAATTTCACTTGTAAAACACACAGTAGAATGACTTGTAGCACATACCTAATTGACTCAAATTGCTTATTTTGGTTTTCTGTAAACCACAAATTTATGTCATATAGTTTCATCTGTTTTCCTTGTGCAGCAGTTTGTCATTCTGGAAGGAAGCACAGTCCCTGAAATTATATATATAACAATTTTTTTCAGCCTTATTTCTTGTGCTGGAATGACTGAGATAGATACAGTTTTAAAGGTTTTGGGAGAATAAAGGATTGTTGCTGACGAAACTTGATCATGTCTATCCATTAACTTTGTATTGTTAATCACTGCAGCTGGGCTCCATAGGCCACATTTATTCTCCCAGGGCAACCTAGCTCACCCAAAGTCTACCCTCAAAGGTCCTCTCTCTTGTAGGCAACTCCATGTTGCCAGCAGGCAAATTGTCTGGCAGTAACAGAAGTTTGTTCAGGAGCATTGCATCCACCATGTCTCCTGCATTTGGCCTGGTAGATGACAAGAGAGCAGTGGACATTTCTCTTTCCTCAATATAACAGAGACATGGACATACTGAAGACAGTCCAGTGAAGACCAACAAAGATGGTGAAGGGACTGGAGCACCTATCCTATGAAAGGCTGAGAGACCCTGACTGTTCAGCCCAGAGAAGAGAAGGATTGAGGGGAGGCAGGTCATATCAATGTGTATAAACACGTGAAGAGCAAGTACAAAGACAACAGAGCCAGGCTCTTTTCAGTAGTGTGGGACAAGAGGCAATGGGCACAAACTCAAACACAGGAAATTCCATTTAAACATAAGAAAAAACTTTTTCACTGTGAGGGTAAACGAGCACTGGCACAGGTTGCCCAGGGAGGTTGTGGAGACTCCATCTTTGGCAATACTCAAAACCTGTCTGGATATGGTCCTAGGTGACTGGCTCTAGGTGGCCCTGCTTGAGGGAGGGTTGGACCAGATTGAACCTCCAGAGGTTCCTTCCAACCTCAACCATTCTGTGATTCTGTGAATTCTGTGCATGCAAAGAATGAGTGGATAAATGCACTTTGAAGATGCAAATTCATTATCACTTCTGGGAATCTAGTGCTTCCTGGGAGCTAGAGATTCATTACAAGGCCAGGAGTGCCTGAATGTATTGCATAGTACTTTGATGCAGATAAGGCATTCACAGGACATGTTGTTTGGAAAAAGGACAGTAAGTGATGGGGAACATTCCAGGACATGGCTTCCCCTGGGGCTGAAACAAGGATATGCAGCCTGCCAGGCTGAAAAGGTCTAGAGCTTTACCTGACATTTGGCAGTGTGACTGGGATCAGACCTGTAGGCTTACCCTTTCCCCAAGCTGACCTTTGGAGGAAATCAATCCATTTTGGCACCTCCCCTCCCACTTTTCCAAAGTGCATAGCAATAAGGAAAAATATGGGCAAGAGACAAGCAGTATGCCAAAAAGAAATGCAAACCTGGCTGATAGGTGGAGATTTTCAGAAGAAATAGTCCAAAGAAATGAAAATGAAAAAATAGCAGTAGTCGGGAGAAAGAAAACCCAACATACACAACCATGAAATTTTTCCTTTGCCCTGCTAGCTCCAATGAGGATGCTGTGTCAATGACTGTGCCAGTCTCACCTCTGTGCCTGGAAAGATCATGGAGCAGATTCTCCTGGAAACTATGCTAAGGCACATGGGAAATAAAGAAGTGATTTGTGACAGGCAACATAGCTTCACTAAGAGCAAATGTGCCTGACAAATCTGGTGGCATTCTATGACAGGGTTACAGCATTGGTGTATAAAGGAAGAGTGACTGATGTCATCTACCTGGACTTGTGCAAAGCATCTGACACTGTCCCACATGACATCCTTATCTCTACATTGGAGAGACATGGATGTGATGGATAGACTACTCAGTGGATACAGAATTGGCTGGATGGTCGCACTTAAAGAGTTGCGGTCAATGGCTCGATGTCCAAGTGGAGACCAGTGATGAGTGGCGTTCCTCAGGGGTTGGTATTGTGATGAGTGCTGTTTAACATCTTCGTCTGGGACATGGACAGTGGGATCGAGTGTCCCCTCAGCAAGTCTGCCAAAGACATCAAGCTGTGTGGTGTGGTCAACACACTGGATGCCATCCTGAGGGGCCTTGAAAGGCTTGAGAGGTGGGCCTGTGCAAACCTCATGAAGTTCAACAAGGTCAACTGCAAGGTCCTGAACATGGGTTGGGGCAATCCCAAGCACAAATACACAAATACAGGCTGGGCAGAGAATGGATTGAGAGCAGCCTTGAGGAGAAGGACTTGGGGGTTTTGGCTGATGAGAAGCTCCACATGACCTGGCAATGTGCACTGGCAGCCCAGAAAGCCAACCGTATCCTGAGCTGCATCAAAAGCAGCATGGCCAGCAGGTCGAGGGAGGGGATTCTGCCCCTCTACTCCGCTCTCATGAGATCCCACCTGGAGGTCTGCAATGAAGTCTGGGTCCCCCAGCATAAGAAGGACATGGACTTGTTGGAGCGAGTCCAGAGGAGGGCCATGAAGATCATCAAAGGGCTGGAACATCTCTTCTATGAAGACAGGCTAAGAGAGTTGGGGTTGTTCAGCCTGGAGAAGAGAAGGCTCCAAGGAGACCTTATTGCAGCCTTCCCATACCCAAAGGGGGCTTACAAGAAAGCTGAAGAGGGACTTTCTATAAGTGGTAGTTACTTTCAGTGTTAGGACAAGGGGGAATGGCTTTGAACTGAAAGAGGGTAAATTTAGATTAGATATAAGGAAGAAATTCTTGCCTATGAGGGTGAAGATTGCCCAGAGAAGTTGTGCATGCCCCATCCCTGGAAGTGTTCAAGGCCAGGTTAGATGGGGCTTTGGGCAACCTGGTCTAGTGGAAGGTGTCCCTGCCCCTGGCAGTGGTCTTGGAACTAGATGGTCGTTAAGGTGCCTTCCAATCCAAAACATTCTATGATTCTATGATGCTATGATTCTGTGATGGCAGTCACACTCACAATACTTGGCAAAAAAGCAGATATGTCTTATGCACAGTCCTGCTTGCAAAAGATGCATATGGATATTTCTGTCCACTTCCTATGAAAAATTCAGTTCAGCAAATAAATTGACAAGTGAAAATAAACAAAATCTATGTCCCCAAAAATGCAGATCCAGGCTAGTGGATGGGGCACTAGACTAGAAGAATAAGTAAGGCTATATGCACCTGAGTGTGCTGGTTCTTCTGAGATGTCACTATTTGTGTGTACACTATCTTCACAGACAGCCTGTAGGCTTTAAGTATTTGGTTTTGTGAAAGGCAACATCAAAATCCTTTTAAGGCTCTTCTTTGGCACTATATTCTTCCATATAGCTGATGCTAGTCAAGCACTCTCTCCACAAGGATGAAGAAATATAACGGGACAACCAAGCTAGGTGCAATGTGCAGTTAAGTGTGTGGTTACACAACTTTTAGTTTAATGCACATTTAAAGGCACCTCTCTATCCCATTCCTGAAGTTTATCTGTGGAATTGCACTACTTTTGTTCCAGAGTGCCCTCCAGAGGGTAAACAGTGACTGTGAAACGGCTCTTAAAATACAGCCTTGAGATGGGCAAGGACATACCTCTCACTCTGCTCTTGGGAACCCAAGAGACCTAGACCCCTTCAGCTCTGTCTCCTCTTCCAAGCACCAAGTCCTTGACTCTTTGGCTGAAGGTCAGACTACATCTTTTTACATTGTCCATTACTGCTCTTTCCTTACTGTTTAAACACACAATAAAGCCCAGAAAGACTCCCAGAGAAATTCAACAGCCTTAACACTGTGCCACTGAGATGATCTAGAGTGTTCTAGTCTTCTCCATGGGGCCAGCAAAAATGATAGAGGATCTGTGAAAAACCTGTGCTTTTCCAGAGTGACAGTTTGAGGCCTGGTGGGACACCCTATAACATTCAAAATGACACTGAGCATCTATATTCATACATTTGAATTGCTCCCTTGTCTGCCCCTTTTAGGGGGAGGGATGGAACACAAACATGTGCAACAAATTCTAGTTATGTTGCTTGATGCATCACTACTCACACCACCCAAATAATGCTATGATATGAGATTTTACTCATTTAACTGTTCCACATCTTGGAACTTCCCAGACAATTTGGTGAAAGATGGTTTAAGTATTCCAGTCGAATTTTCAGTTTGGCCCCGTGGACTCAACCTACGAGTGGCTCACGTATGAACCAAATTGGATTTTATATTTTTTACTAGAAAAGAAGTCTATTAAAAAAGCTTTCAGTATTGTTTACAACAATAAAACCAGGACAGAATGCCTGCTGTCTTAAAGGCTGATAATGGTACAGAGATTATAAACTGCAGTTTCAATAGAGTTGTCTCTGTTTGTCTGCCTGAGAAGTAGCCTTCTTACACTATAGGGAAGCTAAGCATTTCAGCTATTTCATAATATATCAGTAATGAAAGAATTGCTCTTCCATTATAACCCCATTTTATGTTTAAAGCACAAAGCAGAGCCTCTGTTTCATTATTGCTTAATTCCAGAACAAATGTTATCCTCTTCCTTTCAGAGAATTATAAACTGTGTCTTTATTTACTTGCATGGCACAATTTTCACACATTTGACAGACCATTGCTCATGTTCTTCATTGTCATGGTATTAGTGAAATGTAGCATAAGCTCTAAATTTGCAACTGCTGTCCAATCAATAAGAAGATCACACCACCCGAATAATGCTATGATATGTGACATTATCTATTCAACTGTTCTATTTCTTGGGACTTGTGAATACTGTCACATTGAAAATGAACACCATTTGCGCTGACAGATTTTTCCTCCATTCAACACTTTTAATGAATATATTTCAAAATGAGGTACCAGATTAAATAAATTTCATGTCATATCAAAACAGAGATATTAACATTATTTGTAGCAGCAAAGTTCCAAGTAAATTACACTGAACTTACATATGTAACGCATTTAGAAAGAATAGGGTTTTCAAATAGCATAAATCTTGTTGGATGTCAACTTGCCACACCAGTGATATGTAGACCTTACTCTCCATATTTTCATGAGAAGAACAAAAGTGTGCTTTGGCATAGTTTTCGAATGCATCAAATTAGTATCCAAACCAAAATTTACACACAGAAGTTTACTAAGGAAGCTTGGTAAACTTCAGTAAAAGATTCCTTTCATTGGCAAATAAGGCTATTATCATACATCCTTGCCGCAAAATCTTCTATGTAAATATTTTTCCTGTGGCCATGGTATTTTAATTTGTGCACTAGATCTAACAGTCTTTTCCCCTCCATGAGGTATCCTTTCTAATCACACCATTTCTGGAAGGATGGCTCATGGATATCTTCATGGATGTCTTCGGACTTACCAAGTCTCATCCTACATGGTACAGAACACGCTTACAGTGCAACACAATTACTTGTACAGAACAAACCAGTACTGCCAGCCAGGTCTCACACGGCATGATAATGTAGGAAACATCTTTTGTGAAAAGGTTTAAAAATGGACTCATATTTTCCTGAGCATGATATCTGGTGTGTGAAGGCTTTCAGTGTCTTTAGATAAGTGCATCTTTGTCTTTCAATAAAGACAGTCCTAACAGGGTTAAATGAAATTTATGGACAATAAGGTAAAGATTGACATTAGGAAGGATTATAGCAGAATGGTTTATCAAAATTTATATGATTGTGGAGTGTTTCAGTAACCTATTGTATTGTAAAAAATGAAATTGCAAGAAACATGTCATTCTCAGAGCTGTACTCTCGCTATTTCTATAGTGCAAGCAAATCAATTCACATTCCATTAAAGTAATAAGAACTGTATATTGTAAAAATACACTTACAAGAAAACTGGAAATATAATATAGAGTTCCCATCACAGGCCCATTTATTTCTAGTGTAGTGGTAAAAAAAAATGTTTTCAGTTCTGCCTGACACAAGCTTAATATACAAAGGCACGTAAAACCTGCTGCATGAAAAGACCTGAGGCTGGATTCCTAGGATGAGCTCCCAGCTCCTAACTCTGCTAGCAGTTATATTCAGCAGAGATCTTCCTCATGTCTGACTCTCTATATGTACAGTAGAACTTGTGAGAAGGCAATTCTTTAGAACAGCATTCTCCCAGTTGGCAAGGCAAAATCTGGAAGTTAACAGCTTCTCAGCAGAGAAACGCCATGCTGTTAAATGCTGGTAGGGGAAAAAACATCAGCAAAATTCTCCTCCAGGAAAGGCCTGACTTTCGTTTCATTTGTAAAAGAAGCAGGAGTGCCCTCTTTCTCCGTCACCTTCCTTCCATAGTTTTGCAGAGAATGAGTTAAGCTTTCTCTCTTTGGGTGGTTGTCATTCTTTCTGGAACATGTAGCCGTATTGGCATCACTGCACTTAGTGGGGCAGCCATCAAAGAGATGACCTCTTACCTACTAGCCAAAAAGAAGTAGATGTCTGCAAAAATTAAGGCTCTTCGAGAAAAAAATATTTAAAACTAAGTAACATGCGTATTTTGTAAAGTCTTCAGCAGCCTGGTGTCTCTAAGTCTATTTTAAGACTTCAAGTACAATGTAGCAATTATCCAGCATTTATCAATGTCCGTTTGCGAATTTGTAGAATTCTTCAACTTTAGGTTGTCCTAAGCTGATTTAAATGACAGGTTAAGAAGAAACAGATTGTGTATACATAGAGCAGTTTTATATGAAAGGAAAGCTTTTCTATTTCTTCCTTTTCAGCCAAAAATCATGTCACAACACTGTTAACAGCAAAAATGTCAAGTTAATGACGCCATAATGTGAAGTATTTTTTAAAAAAAGAAACTAATTCTTCAAGCAGACTTAGTATTATATTCCCAGAAAGCCACAGCCTTGTAGGGGAAAAGAAATTACAACATTTTAAGGCTACTTTTGCTTTTCATAGATCAGCAGTATGTGTTTGCACCAGTCACACAACTCATTGTCTTATAGGTTACTAAAAATACCATGTACAATGATTTCCTTGAACCTCAAGATTTTTATTCAAATATTAAAAATAAAGAGCTGTTTATATTCTCTCTCTTTTTAATGTTTTTCTCTGAGGTTTATTGTGCTTCAGGCTCTGTATTATATGCCACAAAGGGCAATTATATCATAAAGTATAGTGATCACTACTGAATATGATACTCCAGGTGAAGTATGTAACTAGTAATTAGGAACTATTAATTCTATTTAGTTTGATTTATCATCTGTTTCTCCAGGAATTAAATTTGACATGTATACTGCAGTTAGGAATTCAACAGCATGTTAGAAGAGGTTGGCATGATAATTCTTTGTTGGTCACTACATTACCAATTTTTTAAAATATTACCTGTGAATAAACTACTTGCCCATATATATATAACTACACATATACATATTAATAACTGAAACTTTTGACCTTGACAAACTCTGATCACTAGTACTTGAGCTATCTTGAATCACTTCATTTGCGATATTCTCATTAGCTAGTCAAATTAGCTCTAAAATATACCTTCTAATTGCCTCTAAAAAAATCCTGGTCCTCTGATGAGTTGACATACTGTTTTGACACATGTAGCTGAAATGTTTTTGCATGAAAGCTTTTTCAGCTGAAAAATCCTGTTCCAAAATAAAAATTTTCAGTCAAATTGTGGTTTTGTTTTGCTTTCCTAACAGTGAAAAATATCAGATTTCATTTTCATTTACCTTATCTCATTTTTAAATTTCATTTTCATTTATCTGATGTTCCCTTTCTTTTGTGTCCCTTACCTTTTACTATTACCTAGTTAGAAGATGTAAAGCAGTAAGAAGCCAGGCAGCAGTTCCCTCACATCACAATTATTGTAGAATAGCTGCTATACGATTACTTATAATCTGCAGTAATTTTTTTCTATAAGTGTATGAGATGAAGAATGAGGTTGGTAAGGGGATGTGAATCAAATGGCAAGAGAGGGAGAGGGAGAACATGGAAGTCAGGACAATGTTGTCAGTATTGTGGTCTTCGCTACCAAGGTAATATCCATATTCTTTGCTTCTGTAGTAGTCGGAGCCAGGTCCTCCATGTGTTATATTTAAGATATATAAAAAAAGGACTTAGAAAGATCTGAAGTACCAGCCAGCCTCTAAGTTTGCCAGTTGGCTGCTACATAAGTTAGAGACATGAATTTCCTAAGTAAGTGCCACAATTTTTGATAGTCATTGAAGTTTCTCATGCATTGATAGCTGTACTTTGTTGTGTATCCCAGTGTGCACCAGTTCTTTCTGGTACCTGCCCTATGCTTAAGGCCAGCGACAATCTACAGGTAGATGTTTTTCCAGGAAACTTATCTCAGAGCTTTAACGCAGCAAAGGGACCAAGGTCAGAGTACCAAGTTCCACAGCCTTTAAAAACAGAAGCTGAAGTGGTATGCCTGCTATGTGCATAGTTTGATGATTACAATCCTCCACCCACGATAATCTGGCTGAAAAATAATTGGGTTGGGGTGAAAAAGGTTGTCTTAGCCACATTAGTTCCACCATCCTATTCAACAAAGTATGTGCCTGAGGGGTAAAGTACATGGTGGGGGCAAGCCCTGAGGACAGGCCACCTGCTTAGACCTGCCCAGCTGCTGACAAAACAGATGTGGAACCACAGGCTCCACTCCACTTGTGATCTGGGCTAAAGGACCCATTTCAGCAAAGCACTTAAGAACATGCCCAAGAGTCATTAAGAAAGCAGACCTCTGTGTGCACTTGACAAAGAGCTAATATTGTACATCAACTGAGATTCTGCCCGGTTAACTATAGAGGACTTAAGCAAGTGCTTAAGGGCTACATCCAAAAACAATATAGTTTGAAAAGATACCTCTCTTCTTCCCAAATCCAGTCAGGACTCAGGCACTAGAGAACTAAATCAGGCTAAATACTTAGGTTTAGTGGATCACTCACGTTTTCTTGCAAAACAGCACACCTTCGGTGACCTGGTTAGAAGAAAAAACTTCTGTCTTTTCCTCCACCCCCTCCCCTTGGTCTGGTTGTTAATATATATCCTTGTGAGATGGGTGGTGTGTTTAAATCCTTCCAAGCCGAGGAATGACATGAATCCAGGTGTTCTACCTCCCAGACTACTGCTCTATCATGGGCCTATTAAATAATGGAGAAAATGCTGATACCAGTTGTTTCTCTTAAACAATGACTACAGATGTATTCTGGAAAGATTAATAGCCTGTGGCTACCTTGTTGGACACAAGCAGCTCTGCAAGATGCTACACAGCACAGCTAGCCTCAGGTCCCTTATTAGCTTGCTACAGGAAGATCTCTGCTGTGCTTGCTGTTTTTTCTGTGTCCCATTCTGAGGTCTCTAAATCTACCTCAGATAGGGTCTGAACTTGGGGATGAAGGAGCGCCAGTCCTGTCTCGGGGCTAGCCTTCAAGTCCTAGGAAACATCTGCTATTTGTTGAATTAGAGTCTACAGAGGAAAACTCATGACAGCTTTAGGAGAAATTTCAGGTCTTGCCACTTTAATCACAAATTGAGAATTAACTAATCACTTTAAAGTTAAACAAATTCTAAAATTACTTTCTATAAACAGATGCACTATTAAAGCTGTTTTGTTTTTAGAGTGATTTTGGAGATGTTAATTTGCGTGATCAATTAGTAGAGAGCATGAGAAATACATGTGGCTCTATGCAAACATTTTTAATTTTTATTTAAACAGAACAGAAATGAAACACACCCTCTTTAGAACTCAGATGACCTTGCAGATTTCCATGTACAGTATCTATGGATTTTTAAGTATAATTAACAGCTTCCGTTTCAGTATTTAAGAGCTTCAAGTTCTGTTTCTTTGACAGTCAAAAGCTAATCAATCTTGTTCTCAAATGCTAATACAAGCAATTAAAAATAACATTAATTGAAATACTGCAGGGGCTGTTAGTTTTTTTTTTAACCTCATGGCAACACTAATTTACAGTACTAATTAGTGAATTGCCCTTTGTATTATAAATCTTTAGAAGGGAGAACTGGCCTTTAAAGCCCAACAGAGAGGTGCAGATGGTCACTGTACTTTCAGTAAGCTTTCATGCTAGCTATCAGGATATTCACTTCACCATGTAGACCAAACATGATGGATTATATTGTTTACAATGAAGAATATTAATTTCTGCAAAGAAAAATGCATTGCCCATTTTTCCTGTTGTAAAACATGCAAATACCCTTTATAGGATAGATGATATTCTGTCCAGTTGTCTTAATTAGAAGAAAGAGCGTAACTGCCTCATATGAAACACAGGAGGGAAAGGTAAATGGACAATATGTTATAAAACTGAACAAGTTTTCCAGCTCCCTGAGCTGGAAGACAGGGATGGAGAGCAGAATTAACCCCCCATAATCCAGGAGGAAGCAGTTAACGACCTTCTACACCACCTGGACACCTACAAGTCTATGGGTCCTGATGGGATCCACCTGAGAGTACTGAGACAGCTGGTGGAAGAGCTTACCAAGCCACTCTCCATCATTTATCAGAAAAAAAAAAAAAGCCACTCTCCATCATTTATCAGCAGTCCTGGTTAACAGAGGAGGTCCCAGATGACTGGAGGCTTGCCAATGTGACACCCATCCACAGGAAAGGCCGGAAGGAGCATCCAGGGAACTACAGGCCTGTCAGCCTGACCTCGGTACTGGGGAAGATTATGGAGAGGTTCATCTTGAGGATACTCACGGGGCATGTGAAGGACAACCACAGGATCAGGCCCAGCCAGCACTGGTTCATGAAAGGCAGGTGCTGCTTGACCAACCTGATCTCCTCCTATGACCAGATGACCTGCCTAGTGGGTGAAGGAAAGGCGTGGATGTGTCTACCTGGACTTTAGTAAAGCCTTTGACCATCTACCACAGCATTCTCCTGGAGAAACTGGCAGCTCATGGCTTAGACAGGTGTACTCTTCATTGGGTAAAGAACTGGTTAGACAGCCAAGTCCAATGAGTTGTGGTGAATGGAGTTCAACCCAGTTGGTGGCTGGTCACAAG
>NW_010515503.1:0-4908 GCF_000687285.1 Phaethon lepturus
GGGAAAGAAGGAAGGGAAGGAAAAGTATTTAACCATTGAATTAATATGAAGAAAAACTACACATTTGTTTTACCTCAGCATTTGTACACTTAGAGAATTAAAACTTCAAATGAAGAATGAACTTTTTATATTCTATGTAAAACGAAAAAAAAGCACAATCTTATGGTGAAGACTGGCTTATTAAGTCAGGCAAGTGTGGCTGAAGTTCTGAAGAACAAACCTATACTTTTGTAAAACATTTAAATGTTTTTTTAAAGGCTTCTAGGTAATGTAAGCAAAGGTAATTTTTTTTTATAAAGAGTCATTCACACCATCTACCTAAGACTCTTAAGACAAGATCTTAGCTGCTCATATTTTCAGCAGAGACAGAGAAATTACTAACACATATTCAGAATCACTTTCTTGAGACCTCACTGGTTCCTAATTTACGTACGTGTGAAACTCAATTCCCGAAAAATGCAAGGTTATGTTTCTGAATACAGACATCAAGGCTTGTGCAATGATGTCTTCTTGAATCTGTAAATAGCTTGAAATATTAGTTCCAAAAGAGGTTTGAATCATTCTTATTTGAGTTTTATTGCCAAATGGATATACTATCATAGACTAAGATGGTAATCGTTTTACTCTAAGTTGCAACATACAAACAAGTGATTCCAGTTGGGGTGACTTGGAAAGTACTAAATTCGGTTTCTTTTTTTCCTGTTACATGTCTAAGCAAGATAAATTCAAAATGAAACAGCTGGTTTGAATGCTACAAAAACATGAATCCCCAAACCTTCTGATGGCATTTTTACACTGATAATAAAGAGGTGAAAGTTCATTAAAATATGCCCATGGACAGTACTTCTAAACTTTACAATCCAGCTGAAATGTTCAACCAAGTAATGATTTCCTCTACTTGACAAATAGCATAAATGTTTCTTTCCCCCATGTAAAAACAAAAAATCCCCAAGTAACTCCAGGAAACACAGAAGGAAGATACTAAACAGAAATATGGTAACATATTCCCCTGGTACACCTGCATTTGAAAATGATGTACATTTTTTTCTGTTTGCCTGAAGAACAGACAAAATTAGATGGATATGGATGGGGAAAATAGAAGGAATAAAATGCAGGCAAGGTAGAAGACAGGGGACTGTGACAAGCTCATTTGCCCATGAATGTCCCTTTTTAAGCATTCCTATTCTTTCCTTCTTTCACAAGTACAAAGCTGTGAGAGGTAGCAAATACAATATCAAAACAAGACACTAATCAAAAACACAGGTTGAAGAATTTGCTATGTGGTGTTTGCCTTTGCTGAGCTATCTGGATTTGCTTGGTGCTACATAGTAAAAGTGTGTGATAATTCCAAAGATGGCAATCTAAAAGACCTATGAGATACTGCATTTATTTTTTTTTCTTAAAGAATTTGCAACTGTCTGCTGGTAATTGATAGAAACTGTTAGCTAACTTTCATTCAAAGCAAATTAGTCATGTTGTTCTTCTGTAAGTTAAAGCCCTTTGAAGTAATATATAATAATATTATATATAGTCAACATAACTTTTCCTCAGGTAAAAGTGGGAAGAAACAATCAATTTGAAGTCTGCAAAATCATATTTTGCTACCAGCAATAACAGATAGTTTTCAATGGCATAGAATCAAGATGCTCTTACACTGTAACAGTATTGATTGACTAGGATAAAACTCTAACATTCCTCCAATATCTGAGAAATTAAGAAAACTCATAGGTTGAGATAACGACAGTTTAATAGATAAAGCAAAAGCCGCACACGCAAGCAGAGCAAAAGAAGGAATTCATTCACCACTCCCCATGGGCAGGCAGGTGTTCAGCCATCTCCAGGGAAGCAGGGCTGCATCACACGTAATGGTTTCTTGGGAAGACAGACACCATAACTCCAAATGTCCCTCCACACCTTCCTTCTTCTTAGTCCTAGCTTTATATACCGAGCATGGCATCATATGGTATGCACTATCTCTTTGGCCAGCCTGGGTCAGCTGTCCTGGTTGTGTCCCCTCCCAACTTCCCGTGCACCCCTGGCCTTCTCGCTGGCAGATCAGCATGAAAAGCTGGACAATCCTTGACTGCTTAGCAACAACAGAACACATCAGCACATTATCAACATTTTTTCATCCCAAATCCAAAACATAGCCTCTCACTCGCTTCTATGAAGAAAATTAACTCTATTCCAGATGGAACCAGGACAATAATTTATACATGTAGTTTGAGTCTTTTATACCCATCAGAGGCCTTTAATCCCCCAGGTACAATAAACTAGAGAAGGTTCTATGATTATCAAGCTGGGTTGCTTCTTTCTCTAATTACTTTCTGATGAAAGAAAAGCCAGGGCAGATCTAAGACTAGACTTAAATTCCTCATCTCTTTCACACTAGAAATCAGGAACAAGTAGACTCTTGGAAACCCTTTCTTATTTGATACTAAAGAGTTGACATCTAAAACTCAGATTTGATGTCTAGAAGCAGCTAGAAGGCCTCTTCCACTTCTGTTTCTCAGGATGATAAAGTAAACTGAACAAACCTGTGAGAACCTGTAAGCCAAAAAGAAAGAGCATGATTTTGCCTGGATTTTCCTGGATTGAATCAGAAAGTGGACCATCATGATCTGCCTGTCTGCACTGCTAATAGAAAAACAGACCCTCAATACTGTGTAAATCTCAGAACAATGAGGTACTAGTTAAAAAGTGCAAGTGTAAGTCAAAAGAAAGTAAGAGAACATACATACATGTCATACAAGAGAACATATCATACAAGCATATGAAATTCATTCAGGAGAAATCTATAGACTTAATGCAAGTATTACAGAACTTTAATACTGAAAAATTTGCAAATGGATGAAAAAAAAAGATAACATTAACAATTGCATTGTATATGATACCTATCATTTTCAACCACACATGAGAAAATATGCTTACTTACGTGTATCATAATAGATCTTATAAATGTAGACCCAGGAAACATTTATATTCACTTGCAACATGCAGCTATTAAAAGCTTTCAAGAAAGGACGTAATAAGGATTTCTTTCTGTTCTTGTGTGCGTCTGAATTATCCATACTATTAGCTGGTTTGATAACTTGGCTGATAATGTTAAAGGCTGAGTGAAATATTCACTGTATATCTGACTGGATCAAGAAGACTTAATTGCTCTTTGTAAGTGACAGCAGTGACCACCCTTCCCAGAGAAGAAAATGGGGTTGCTTTCATTAAAAAGCTTAAAGCAACTTGAGTCAGTTTCTCTGGTTTTTTTTTAGAATATTTTCATAGTGAAGCAAGGATTGATTGGTAAGCAAACAATATTTCTCAGAAGAAAACATAGGAAATCTTTTTGTCTTAAACAATTAGGTGGATTAGTGTTGTAAGTACAAGAATTTATAAATATTCTGTGTTAAAGAGAAGGATAAATGGACTCCACTGAGGAAAAGTTTAGAAAACAGATTAGGGAAAAGCTAGAAACACAATTTCTTCCCATTAGCAGAGGTTTAAACTATACCTTCTGCAATTTAAATAGTAACGATAAACAAACTAAAAAAAAAAAAGAAACTAAGATGCTAATACAGGTAACTGAGCTGCACGTGAAGCAGTGAGACTCCTGGTAAACCATGACCAGCTTCCATAATCAGATAGCATTTAATAATGCCTTGCTTTTGGTGAGCTTTTTAATTTTTACTTTGTATTACACTGGGGAAAAAACCTCTTCAAAAATATTTTCAACTAAATATGTAGATCTTATTCTGCAGCTAACAGGGTCTATTTTTCAATTTATGATGATAAGGTCTAAAGCAAAATTATGGACATGATGACAGACCATTCTATGAAATTCTGAAAAATTATTTTTTAATAAATTTTTATTCAAGTGTCACTATCCCAAAATGAAAATTACAGTTGCTGTTTTCACTAAAGGGCTTCTAATTTACAGTCATGGTTGTTAGGAAGGCAAAGTATAAGGATAATTGCTAACATTCAAATGTCAATAAGCCAAAGTGCTCAAGAGTTAAATCAAAGGACTTCTTATCATTCAGATTCTGGTTAAGACAAAAAAAAACCCCACTGGTTATTGTTTTTGCAACATTTTGATTATGCAAAAATTGTGATTTAAAAAAAAATACTTATCTGAGGAAAAGAGAGTTTAATTGAGGCTATGTGCTCTGTTTCACACAAACTCTGGGTCACACAAAGAACTAGCACCAATTAAACTTTCCTCTGCGCTACAGCTACACACAGTTTAGGATATGCACAATGCTAGGATGAAAGGCAACAGACACAAGCTGCAACACAGGAAACTCCAACTAGATAAAAGGAAGAAAAAAAAATCACCCTGAAGACAGCACCCATGCCACCCACACATCCATCTTTGGTGATATTCAGACCTCAACCTGAGGACCCAGATCTAGTTGGATGTCGAGAGGTTTTTTGAAATTTGTCACATGATTTTATGAAAATAAAGAGGAATTCAGTAATTCAGCCATCATTAAAGTTAATGAAACTTGGTTTGCCACAGATTATGCCTTATGATTGATGGCATGCTTCATTTTAAGCTTTTTTTTCCAAAATCATGTGTAGGAAAAGGACAAAAGAGAAGAGAGCCGAGTAATACTATAAGCTCTATTTCTTTAGGAAGACAGACTAAAAAGTGGAAATAAAATGAGACAGGGATAGAGAGAATATGAAAAGGAGTGATGATCTTACAGCAAAACAGAAGAATAACAGACAGTAATAATGGAGATAATAAAATTTAAGATGACAACACATGAGGGAAGCTAGGTAGTAAAGATGATGAATGTGCTGGGAGAGTACATGTAGTTAAAAAGCACAATCAACCACAACAGTAAAAATCCAGATTATGTCATGGCATAAATAGATCTGAAATAATTCTAAGAAATGCTCTTTCCC